>NW_027018222.1:0-54654 GCF_032854445.1 Liolophura sinensis | reverse complement strand
ATAGTAATGACCAGTCGCGATTGTACATAGTTAATGTAGCCGATTTCAATTAGCAAAAAGACCAGGCAAAAATCCAAAAGTAGGAAAACTGTTCCAATGCTGCTGGTAAGAGGCTAATCCGACGTATTTTGTGACGAGAAATCGAATGGTGCAAACCGCGTTGCTCTCCGACCAATACTTTTGGCTGTAGCCACAAATGAATAATCAATGATGTCAAGATCACGTGCCCAGCAACGGCTCTTACTCCATGGAAACCAAGGAAATTTGCAATTTTTCAACAGCTGGAGATGCCTGGCCCAATTGCGCATCCTTTGGCACCTTATTGATGTGGGTCAGTGTTCAATTGTACTTTTTACAGCGGATTGTATCAAGTACCTTGTGTTTTTTTTATATACAAATGGTGTGGTTTTTCTACATGTAGATAAAGACATTGAGTTTGTCTTCGACTTAGAAGTAAGACATTTGCTGGGTGAGTTAAATGGGCTTGGCCCAAAGATTTGACGTCGTCTGGGCTACCGAAGGGCACATAACTTATAATGAAAAGTTGAATATAGTAATGACCAGTCGCGATTGTACATAGTTAATATAGCCGATTTCATTTCGGAAAAGACCAGGCAAAAATCCAAAAGTAGAAAAACTGTTCCAATGCTGCTGGTAAGAGGCTAATCCGACGTATTTTGTGACGAGAAATCGAATGGTGCAAACCGCGTTGCTCTCCGACCAATACTTTTGGCTGTAGCCACAAATGAATAATCAATGATGTCAAGATCACGTGCCCAGCAACGGCTCTTACTCCATGGAAACCAAGGAAATTTGCAATTTTTCAACAGCTGGAGATGCCTGGCCCAATTGCGCATCTTTTGGCACCTTATTGATGTGGGTCAGTGTTCAATTGTACTTTTTACAGCGGATTGTATCAAGTACCTTTTGTTTTTTTTGATTTACAAATGGTGTGGTTTTTCTACATGTAGATAAAGACATTGAGGGTTTCTTCGACTTAGAAGTAAGACATTTGCTGGGTGAGTTAAATGGGCTTGGCCCAATGATTTGACGTCGTCTGGGCTACCGAAGGGCACATAACTTATAATGAAAAGTTGAATATAGTAATGACCAGTCGCGATTGTACATAGTTAATGTAGCCGATTTCAATTCGCAAAAAGACCAGGCGAAAATCCAAAAGTAGAAAAACTGTTCCAATGCTGCTGGTAAGAGGCTAATCCGACGTATTTTGTGACGAGAAATCGAATGGTGCAAACCGCGTTGCTCTCCGACCAATACTTTTGGCTGTAGCCACAAATGAATAATCAATGATGTCAAGATCACGTGCCCAGCAACGGCTCTTAATCCATGGAAACCAAGGAAATTTGCAATTTTTCAACAGCTGGAGATGCCTGGCCCAATTGCGCATCTTTTGGCACCTTATTGATGTGGGTCAGTGTTCAATTGTACTTTTTACAGCAGACTGTATCAAGTACCTTGTGTTTTTTTATAAACAAATGGTGTGGTTTTTCTACATGTAGATAAAGACATTGAGTTTGTCTTCGACTTAGGAGTAAGACATTTGCTGGGTGAGTTAAATGGGCTTGGCCCAAAGATTTGACGTCGTCTGGGCTACCGAAGGGCACATAACTTATAATGAAAAGTTGAATATAGTAATGACCAGTCGCGATTGTACATAGTTAATGTACCCGATTTCAATAAGCAAAAAGACCAGGCAAAAACACAAAAGTGGAAAAACTGTTCCAATGCTGCTGGAAAGAGGCTAATCCGACGTATTTTGTGACGAGAAATCGAATGGTGCAAACCGCGTTGCTCTCCGACCAATACTTTTGGCTGTAGCCACAAATGAATAATCAATGATGTCAAGATCACGTGCCCAGCAACGGCTCTTACTCCATGGAAACCAAGGAAATTTGCAATTTTTCAACAGCTGGAGATGCCTGGCCCAATTGCGCATCCTTTGGCACCTTATTGATGTGGGTCAGTGTTCAATTGTACTTTTTACAGCGGATTGTATCAAGTACCTTGTGTTTTTTTTATATACAAATGGTGTGGTTTTTCTACATGTAGGCTAGATAAAGACATTGAGTTTGTCTTCGACTTAGAAGTAAGACATTTGCTGGGTGAGTTAAATGGGCTTGGCCCAAAGATTTGACGTCGTCTGGGCTACCGAAGGGCACATAACTTATAATGAAAAGTTGAATATAGTAATGACCAGTCGCGATTGTACATAGTTAATGTAGCCGATTTCAATTAGCAAAAAGACCAGGCAAAAATCCAAAAGTAGAAAAAACTGTTCCAATGCTGCTGGTAAGAGGCTAATCCGACGTATTTTGTGACGAGAAATCGAATGGTGCAAACCGCGTTGCTTTCCGACCAATACTTTTGGCTGTAGCCACAAATGAATAATCAATGATGTCAAGATCACGTGCCCAGCAACGGCTCTTACTCCATGGAAACCAAGGAAATTTGCAATTTTTCAACAGCTGGAGATGCCTGGCCCAATTGCGCATCCTTTGGCACCTTATTGATGTGGGTCAGTGTTCAATTGTACTTTTTACAGCGGATTGTATCAAGTACCTTGTGTTTTTTTTATATACAAATGGTGTGGTTTTTCTACATGTAGATAAAGACATTGAGTTTGTCTTCGACTTAGAAGTAAGACATTTGCTGGGTGAGTTAAATGGGCTTGGCCCAAAGATTTGACGTCGTCTGGGCTACCGAAGGGCACATAACTTATAATGAAAAGTTGAATATAGTAATGACCAGTCGCGATTGTACATAGTTAATGTAGCCGATTTCAATTCGCAAAAGACCAGGCAAAAATCCAAAAGTAGAAAAACTGTTCCAATGCTGCTGGTAAGAGGCTAATCCGACGTATTTTGTGACGAGAAATCGAATGGTGCAAACCGCGTTGCTCTCCGACCAATACTTTTGGCTGTAGCCACAAATGAATAATCAATGATGTCAAGATCACGTGCCCAGCAACGGCTCTTACTCCATGGAAACCAAGGAAATTTGCAATTTTTCAACAGCTGGAGATGCCTGGCCCAATTGCGCATCCTTTGGCACCTTATTGATGTGGGTCAGTGTTCAATTGTACTTTTTACAGCGGATTGTATCAAGTACCTTGTGTTTTTTATATATATAAATGGTGTGGTTTTTCTACATGTAGATAAAGACATTGAGTTTGTCTTCGACTTAGAAGTAAGACATTTGCTGGGTGAGTTAAATGGGCTTGGCCCAAAGATTTGACCTCGTCTGGGCTACCGAAGGGCACATAACTTATAATGAAAAGTTGAATATAGTAATGACCAGTCGCGATTGTACATAGTTAATGTACCCGATTTCAATTCGCAAAAGACCAGGCAAAAATCCAAAAGTAGAAAAACTGTTCCAATGCTGCTGGTAAGAGGCTAATCCGACGTATTTTGTGACGAGAAATCGAATGGTGCAAACCGCGTTGCTCTCCGACCAATACTTTTGGCTGTAGCCACAAATGAATAATCAATGATGTCAAGATCACGTGCCCAGCAACGGCTCTTACTCCATGGAAACCAAGGAAATTTGCAATTTTTCAACAGCTGGAGATGCCTGGCCCAATTGCGCATCTTTTGGCACCTTATTGATGTGGGTCAGTGTTCAATTGTACTTTTTACAGCGGATTGTATCAAGTACCTTTTGTTTTTTTTTTTGATATACAAATGGTGTGGTTTTTCTACATGTAGATAAAGACATTGAGTTTGTCTTCGACTTAGAAGTAAGACATTTGCTGGGTGAGTTAAATGGGCTTGGCCCAAAGATTTGACGTCGTCTGGGCTACCGAAGGGCACATAACTTATAATGAAAAGTTGAATATAGTAATGACCAGTCGCGATTGTACATAGTTAATGTAGCCGATTTCAATTCGCAAAAGACCAGGCAAAAATCCAAAAGTAGAAAAACTGTTCCAATGCTGCTGGTAAGAGGCTAATCCGACGTATTTTGTGACGAGAAATCGAATGGTGCAAACCGCGTTGCTCTCCGACCAATACTTTTGGCTGTAGCCACAAATGAATAATCAATGATGTCAAGATCACGTGCCCAGCAACGGCTCTTACTCCATGGAAACCAAGGAAATTTGCAATTTTTCAACAGCTGGAGATGCCTGGCCCAATTGCGCATCCTTTGGCACCTTATTGATGTGGGTCAGTGTTCAATTGTACTTTTTACAGCGGATTGTATCAAGTACCTTGTGTTTTTTTTATATATAAATGGTGTGGTTTTTCTACATGTAGATAAAGACATTGAGTTTGTCTTCGACTTAGAAGTAAGACATTTGCTGGGTGAGTTAAATGGGCTTGGCCCAAAGATTTGACGTCGTCTGGGCTACCGAAGGGCACATAACTTATAATGAAAAGTTGAATATAGTAATGACCAGTCGCGATTGTACATAGTTAATGTAGCCGATTTCAATTCGCAAAAGACCAGGCAAAAATCCAAAAGTAGAAAAACTGTTCCAATGCTGCTGGTAAGAGGCTAATCCGACGTATTTTGTGACGAGAAATCGAATGGTGCAAACCGCGTTGCTCTCCGACCAATACTTTTGGCTGTAGCCACAAATGAATAATCAATGATGTCAAGATCACGTGCCCAGCAACGGCTCTTACTCCATGGAAACCAAGGAAATTTGCAATTTTTCAACAGCTGGAGATGCCTGGCCCAATTGCGCATCTTTTGGCACCTTATTGATGTGGGTCAGTGTTCAATTGTACTTTTTACAGCGGATTGTATCAAGTACCTTTTGTTTTTTTTGATATACAAATGGTGTGGTTTTTCTACATGTAGATAAAGACATTGAGGGTTTCTTCGACTTAGAAGTAAGACATTTGCTGGGTGAGTTAAATGGGCTTGGCCCAAAGATTTGACGTCGTCTGGGCTACCGAAGGGCACATAACTTATAATGAAAAGTTGAATATAGTAATGGACCAGTCGCGATTGTACATAGGTTAATGTAGCCGATTTCAATTCGCAAAAAGACCAGGCAAAAATCCAAAAGTAGAAAAACTGTTCCAATGCTGCTGGTAAGAGGCTAATCCGACGTATTTTGTGACGAGAAATCGAATGGTGCAAACCGCGTTGCTCTCCGACCAATACTTTTGGCTGTAGCCACAAATGAATAATCAATGATGTCAAGATCACGTGCCCAGCAACGGCTCTTAATCCATGGAAACCAAGGAAATTTGCAATTTTTCAACAGCTGGAGATGCCTGGCCCAATTGCGCATCTTTTGGCACCTTATTGATGTGGGTCAGTGTTCAATTGTACTTTTTACAGCAGACTGTATCAAGTACCTTGTGTTTTTTTATAAACAAATGGTGTGGTTTTTCTACATGTAGATAAAGACATTGAGTTTGTCTTCGACTTAGGAGTAAGACATTTGCTGGGTGAGTTAAATGGGCTTGGCCCAAAGATTTGACGTCGTCTGGGCTACCGAAGGGCACATAACTTATAATGAAAAGTTGAATATAGTAATGACCAGTCGCGATTGTACGTAGTTAATGTACCCGATTTCAATAAGCAAAAAGACCAGGCAAAAACACAAAAGTGGAAAAACTGTTCCAATGCTGCTGGAAAGAGGCTAATCCGACGTATTTTGTGACGAGAAATCGAATGGTGCAAACCGCGTTGCTCTCCGACCAATACTTTTGGCTGTAGCCACAAATGAATAATCAATGATGTCAAGATCACGTGCCCAGCAACGGCTCTTACTCCATGGAAACCAAGGAAATTTGCAATTTTTCAACAGCTGGAGATGCCTGGCCCAATTGCGCATCCTTTGGCACCTTATTGATGTGGGTCAGTGTTCAATTGTACTTTTTACAGCGGATTGTATCAAGTACCTTGTGTTTTTTTTATATACAAATGGTGTGGTTTTTCTACATGTAGGCTAGATAAAGACATTGAGTTTGTCTTCGACTTAGAAGTAAGACATTTGCTGGGTGAGTTAAATGGGCTTGGCCCAAAGATTTGACGTCGTCTGGGCTACCGAAGGGCACATAACTTATAATGAAAAGTTGAATATAGTAATGACCAGTCGCGATTGTACATAGTTAATGTAGCCGATTTCAATTCGCAAAAAGACCAGGCAAAAACACAAAAGTGGAAAAACTGTTCCAATGCTGCTGGAAAGAGGCTAAACCGACGTATTTTGTGACGAGAAATCGAATGGTGCAAACCGCGTTTGCTCTCCGACCAATACTTTTGGCTGTAGCCACAAATGAATAATCAATGATGTCAAGATCACGTGCCCAGCAACGGCTCTTACTCCATGGAAACCAAGGAAATTTGCAATTTTTCAACAGCTGGAGATGCCTGGGCCCAATTGCGCATCCTTTGGCACCTTATTGATGTGGGTCAGTGTTCAATTGTACTTTTCACAGCGGATTGTATCAAGTACCTTTTGTTTTTTTGTATACAAATGGTGTGGTTTTTCTACATGTAGGCTAGATAAAGACATTGAGTTTGTCTTCGACTTAGAAGTAAGACATTTGCTGGGTGAGTTAAATGGGCTTGGCCCAAAGATTTGACGTCGTCTGGGCTACCGAAGGGCACATAACTTATAATGAAAAGTTGAATATAGTAATGACCAGTCGCGATTGTACATAGTTAATGTAGCCGATTTCAATTCGCAAAAAGACCAGGCAAAAACACAAAAGTGGAAAAACTGTTCCAATGCTGCTGGAAAGAGGCTAAACCGACGTATTTTGTGACGAGAAATCGAATGGTGCAAACCGCGTTGCTCTCCGACCAATACTTTTGGCTGTAGCCACAAATGAATAATCAATGATGTCAAGATCACGTGCCCAGCAACGGCTCTTACTCCATGGAAACCAAGGAAATTTGCAATTTTTCAACAGCTGGAGATGCCTGGGCCCAATTGCGCATCCTTTGGCACCTTATTGATGTGGGTCAGTGTTCAATTGTACTTTTCACAGCGGATTGTATCAAGTACCTTTTGTTTTTTTTGTATACAAATGGTGTGGTTTTTCTACATGTAGATAAAGACATTGAGATTGTCTTCGACTTAGAAGTAAGACATTTGCTGGGTGAGTTAAATGGGCTTGGCCCAAAGATTTGACGTCGTCTGGGCTACCGAAGGGCACATAACTTATAATGAAAAGTTGAATATAGTAATGACCAGTCGCGATTGTACATAGTTAATGTAGCCGATTTCAATTCGCAAAAAGAACAGGCAAAAATCCAAAAGTAGAAAAACTGTTCCAATGCTACTGGTAAGAGGCTAATCCGACGTATTTTGTGACGAGAAATCGAATGGTGCAAACCGCGTTGCTCTCCGACCAATACTTTTGGCTGTAGCCACAAATGAATAATCAATGATGTCAAGATCACGTGCCCAGCAACGGCTCTTACTCCATGGAAACCAAGGAAATTTGCAATTTTTCAACAGCTGGAGATGCCTGGCCCAATTGCGCATCCTTTGGCACCTTATTGATGTGGGTCAGTGTTCAATTGTACTTTTCACAGCGGATTGTATCAAGTACCTTTTGTTTTTTTTTGATATACAAATGGTGTGGTTTTTCTACATGTAGATAAAGACATTGAGTTTGTCTTCGACTTAGAAGTAAGACATTTGCTGGGTGAGTTAAATGGGCTTGGCCCAAAGATTTGACGTCGTCTGGGCTACCGAAGGGCACATAACTTATAATGAAAAGTTGAATATAGTAATGACCAGTCGCGATTGTACATAGTTAATGTAGCCGATTTCAATTCGCAAAAAGAACAGGCAAAAATCCAAAAGTAGAAAAACTGTTCCAATGCTGCTGGTAAGAGGCTAATCCGACGTATTTTGTGACGAGAAATCGAATGGTGCAAACCGCGTTGCTCTCCGACCAATACTTTTGGCTGTAGCCACAAATGAATAATCAATGATGTCAAGATCACGTGCCCAGCAACGGCTCTTACTCCATGGAAACCAAGGAAATTTGCAATTTTTCAACAGCTGGAGATGCCTGGCCCAATTGCGCATCCTTTGGCACCTTATTGATGTGGGTCAGTGTTCAATTGTACTTTTTACAGCGGATTGTATCAAGTACCTTGTGTTTTTTTTTATATACAAATGGTGTGGTTTTTCTACATGTAGGCTAGATAAAGACATTGAGTTTGTCTTCGACTTAGAAGTAAGACATTTGCTGGGTGAGTTAAATGGGCTTGGCCCAAAGATTTGACGTCGTCTGGGCTACCGAAGGGCACATAACTTATAATGAAAAGTTGAATATAGTAATGACCAGTCGCGATTGTACATAGTTAATGTAGCCGATTTCAATTCGCAAAAAGACCAGGCAAAAACACAAAAGTGGAAAAAACTGTTCCAATGCTGCTGGAAAGAGGCTAAACCGACGTATTTTGTGACGAGAAATCGAATGGTGCAAACCGCGTTGCTCTCCGACCAATACTTTTGGCTGTAGCCACAAATGAATAATCAATGATGTCAAGATCACGTGCCCAGCAACGGCTCTTACTCCATGGAAACCAAGGAAATTTGCAATTTTTCAACAGCTGGAGATGCCTGGGCCCAATTGCGCATCCTTTGGCACCTTATTGATGTGGGTCAGTGTTCAATTGTACTTTTCACAGCGGATTGTATCAAGTACCTTTTGTTTTTTTGTATACAAATGGTGTGGTTTTTCTACATGTAGGCTAGATAAAGACATTGAGTTTGTCTTCGACTTAGAAGTAAGACATTTGCTGGGTGAGTTAAATGGGCTTGGCCCAAAGATTTGACGTCGTCTGGGCTACCGAAGGGCACATAACTTATAATGAAAAGTTGAATATAGTAATGACCAGTCGCGATTGTACATAGTTAATGTAGCCGATTTCAATTCGCAAAAAGACCAGGCAAAAACACAAAAGTGGAAAAACTGTTCCAATGCTGCTGGAAAGAGGCTAAACCGACGTATTTTGTGACGAGAAATCGAATGGTGCAAACCGCGTTGCTCTCCGACCAATACTTTTGGCTGTAGCCACAAAATGAATAATCAATGATGTCAAGATCACGTGCCCAGCAACGGCTCTTACTCCATGGAAACCAAGGAAATTTGCAATTTTTCAACAGCTGGAGATGCCTGGGCCCAATTGCGCATCCTTTGGCACCTTATTGATGTGGGTCAGTGTTCAATTGTACTTTTCACAGCGGATTGTATCAAGTACCTTTTGTTTTTTTGTATACAAATGGTGTGGTTTTTCTACATGTAGATAAAGACATTGAGATTGTCTTCGACTTAGAAGTAAGACATTTGCTGGGTGAGTTAAATGGGCTTGGCCCAAAGATTTGACGTCGTCTGGGCTACCGAAGGGCACATAACTTATAATGAAAAGTTGAATATAGTAATGACCAGTCGCGATTGTACATAGTTAATGTAGCCGATTTCAATTCGCAAAAAGAACAGGCAAAAATCCAAAAGTAGAAAAACTGTTCCAATGCTACTGGTAAGAGGCTAATCCGACGTATTTTGTGACGAGAAATCGAATGGTGCAAACCGCGTTGCTCTCCGACCAATACTTTTGGCTGTAGCCACAAATGAATAATCAATGATGTCAAGATCACGTGCCCAGCAACGGCTCTTACTCCATGGAAACCAAGGAAATTTGCAATTTTTCAACAGCTGGAGATGCCTGGCCCAATTGCGCATCCTTTGGCACCTTATTGATGTGGGTCAGTGTTCAATTGTACTTTTCACAGCGGATTGTATCAAGTACCTTTTGTTTTTTTTTGATATACAAATGGTGTGGTTTTTCTACATGTAGATAAAGACATTGAGTTTGTCTTCGACTTAGAAGTAAGACATTTGCTGGGTGAGTTAAATGGGCTTGGCCCAAAGATTTGACGTCGTCTGGGCTACCGAAGGGCACATAACTTATAATGAAAAGTTGAATATAGTAATGACCAGTCGCGATTGTACATAGTTAATGTAGCCGATTTCAATTCGCAAAAAGAACAGGCAAAAATCCAAAAGTAGAAAAACTGTTCCAATGCTGCTGGTAAGAGGCTAATCCGACGTATTTTGTGACGAGAAATCGAATGGTGCAAACCGCGTTGCTCTCCGACCAATACTTTTGGCTGTAGCCACAAATGAATAATCAATGATGTCAAGATCACGTGCCCAGCAACGGCTCTTACTCCATGGAAACCAAGGAAATTTGCAATTTTTCAACAGCTGGAGATGCCTGGCCCAATTGCGCATCTTTTGGCACCTTATTGATGTGGGTCAGTGTTCAATTGTACTTTTTACAGCAGACTGTATCAAGTACCTTGTGTTTTTTTTACATACAAATGGTGTGGTTTTTCTACATGTAGATAAAGACATTGAGTTTGTCTTCGACTTAGAAGTAAGACATTTGCTGGGTGAGTTAAATGGGCTTGGCCCAAAGATTTGACGTCGTCTGGGCTACCGATGGGCACATAACTTATAATGAAATGCTGAATATAGTAATGACCAGTCGCGATTGTACATAGTTAATGTAGCCGATTTCAATTCGCAAAAAGACCAGGCAAAAATCCAAAAGTAGAAAAACTGTTCCAATGCTTCTGGTAAGAGGCTAATCCGACGTATTTTGTGACGAGAAATCGAATGGTGCAAACCGCGTTGCTCTCCGACCAATACTTTTGGCTGTAGCCACAAATGAATAATCAATGATGTCAAGATCACGTGCCCAGCAACGGCTCTTACTCCATGGAAACCAAGGAAATTTGCAATTTTTCAACAGCTGGAGATGCCTGGCCCAATTGCGCATCCTTTGGCATCTTATTGATGTGGGTCAGTGTTCAATTGTACTTTTCACAGCGGATTGTATCAAGTACCTTGTGTTTTTTTTATATACAAATGGTGTGGTTTTTCTACATGTAGATAAAGACATTGAGTTTGTCTTCGACTTAGAAGTAAGACATTTGCTGGGTGAGTTAAATGGGCTTGGCCCAAAGATTTGACGTCGTCTGGGCTACCGAAGGGCACATAACTTATAATGAAATGCTGAATATAGTAATGACCAGTCGCGATTGTACATAGTTAATGTAGCCGATTTCAATTAGCAAAAAGACCAGGCAAAAATCCAAAAGTGGAAAAACTGTTCCAATGCTGCTGGTAAGAGGCTAATCGGACGTATTTTGTGACGAGAAATCGAATGGTGCAAACCGCGTTGCTCTCCGACCAATACTTTTGGCTGTAGCCACAAATGAATAATCAATGATGTCAAGATCACGTGCCCAGCAACGGCTCTTACTCCATGGAAACCAAGGAAATTTGCAATTTTTCAACAGCTGGAGATGCCTGGCCCAATTGCGCATCCTTTGGCACCTTATTGATGTGGGTCAGTGTTCAATTGTACATTTTACAGCGGATTGTATCAAGTACCTTGTGTTTTTTTTATATACAAATGGTGTGGTTTTTCTACATGTAGATAAAGACATTGAGTTTTTCTTCGACTTAGAAGTAAGACATTTGCTGGGTGAGTTAAATGGGCTTGGCCCAAAGATTTGACGTCGTCTGGGCTACCGAAGGGCACATAACTTATAATGAAATGCTGAATATAGTAATGACCAGTCGCGATTGTACATAGTTAATGTAGCCGATTTCAATTCGCAAAAAGACCAGGCAAAAATCCAAAAGTAGAAAAACTGTTCCAATGCTTCTGGTAAGAGGCTAATCCGACGTATTTTGTGACGAGAAATCGAATGGTGCAAACCGCGTTGCTCTCCGACCAATACTTTTGGCTGTAGCCACAAATGAATAATCAATGATGTCAAGATCACGTGCCCAGCAACGGCTCTTACTCCATGGAAACCATAGAAATTTGCAATTTTTCAACAGCTGGAGATGCCTGGCCCAATTGCGCATCCTTTGGCACCTTATTGATGTGGGTCAGTGTTCAATTGTACTTTTCACAGCGGATTGTATCAAGTACCTTGTGTTTTTTTTATATACAAATGGTGTGGTTTTTCTACATGTAGATAAAGACATTGAGTTTGTCTTCGACTTAGGAGTAAGACATTTGCTGGGTGAGTTAAATGGGCTTGGCCCAAAGATTTGACGTCGTCTGGGCTACCGAAGGGCACATAACTTATAATGAAATGCTGAATACAGTAATGACCAGTCGCGATTGTACATAGTTAATGTAGCCAATTTCAATTAGCAAAAAGACCAGGCAAAAATCCAAAAGTAGAAAAACTGTTCCAATGCTGCTGGTAAGAGGCTAATCCGACGTATTTTGTGACGAGAAATCGAATGGTGCAAACCGCGTTGCTCTCCGACCAATACTTTTGGCTGTAGCCACAAATGAATAATCAATGATGTCAAGATCACGTGCCCAGCAACGGCTCTTACTCCATGGAAACCAAGGAAATTTGCAATTTTTCAACAGCTGGAGATGTCTGGCCCAATTGCGCATCCTTTGGCAACTTATTGATGTGGGTCAGTGTTCAATTGTACTTTTTACAGCGGATTGTATCAAGTACCTTTTGTTTTTTTTATATACAAATGGTGTGGTTTTTCTACATGTAGATAAAGACATTGAGATTGTCTTCGACTTAGAAGTAAGACATTTGCTGGGTGAGTTAAATGGGCTTGGCCCAAAGATTTGACGTCGTCTGGGCTACCGAAGGGCACATAACTTATAATGAAATGCTGAATATAGTAATGACCAGTCGCGATTGTACATAGTTAATGTAGCCGATTTCAATTCGCAAAAAAACCAGGCAAAAATCCAAAAGTAGAAAAACTGTTCCAATGCTGCTGGTAAGAGGCTAATCCCACGTATTTTGTGACGAGAAATCGAATGGTGCAAACCGCGTTGCTCTCCGACCAATACGTTTGGCTGTAGCCACAAATGAATAATCAATGATGTCAAGATCACGTGCCCAGCAACGGCTCTTACTCCATGGAAACCAAGGAAATTTGCAATTTTTCAACAGCTGGAGATGCCTGGCCCAATTGCGCATCCTTTGGCACCTTATTGATGTGGGTCAGTGTTCAATTGTACTTTTCACAGCGGATTGTATCAAGTACCTTGTGTTTTTTTTATATACAAATGGTGTGGTTTTTCTACATGTAGATAAAGACATTGAGTTTGTCTTCGACTTAGAAGTAAGACATTTGCTGGGTGAGTTAAATGGGCTTGGCCCAAAGATTTGACGTCGTCTGGGCTACCGAAGGGCACATAACTTATAATGAAAAGTTGAATATAGTAATGACCAGTCGCGATTGTACATAGTTAATGTAGCCGATTTCAATTCGCAAAAAGACCAGGCAAAAATCCAAAAGTAGAAAAACTGTTCCAATGCTACTGGTAAGAGGCTAATCCGACGTATTTTGTGACGAGAAATCGAATGGTGCAAACCGCGTTGCTCTCCGACCAATACTTTTGGCTGTAGCCACAAATGAATAATCAATGATGTCAAGATCACGTGCCCAGCAACGGCTCTTACTCCATGGAAACCAAGGAAATTTGCAATTTTTCAACAGCTGGAGATGCCTGGCCCAATTGCGCATCCTTTGGCACCTTATTGATGTGGGTCAGTGTTCAATTGTACTTTTTACAGCGGATTGTATCAAGTACCTTTTGTTTTTTTTGATAGACAAATGGTGTGGTTTTTCTACATGTAGATAAAGACATTGAGTTTTTCTTCGACTTAGAAGTAAGACATTTGCTGGGTGAGTTAAATGGGCTTGGCCCAAAGATTTGACGTCGTCTGGGCTACCGAAGGGCACATAACTTATAATGAAAAGTTGAATATAGTAATGACCAGTCGCGATTGTACATAGTTAATGTAGCCGATTTCAATTAGCAAAAAGACCAGGCAAAAATCCGAAAGTAAAAGAAACAGTTGCAATGCTGCTGGTAAGAGCCTAATCCGACGTATTTTGTGACGAGAAGTCGAATGGTGCAAACCGCGTTGCTCTCCGACCAATACTTTTGGCTGTAGCCACAAATGAATAATCAATGATGTCAAGATCACGTGCCCAGCAACGGCTCTTAATCCATGGAAACCATAGAAATATGCAATTTTTCAACAGCTGGAGATGCCTGGCCCAATTGCGCATCTTTTGGCACCTTATTGATGTGGGTCAGTGTTCAATTGTACTTTTTACAGCAGACTGTATCAAGTACCTTGTGTTTTTTTTACATACAAATGGTGTGGTTTTTCTACATGTAGATAAAGACATTGAGTTTGTCTTCGACTTAGAAGTAAGACATTTGCTGGGTGAGTTAAATGGGCTTGGCCCAAAGATTTGACGTCGTCTGGGCTACCGATGGGCACATAACTTATAATGAAATGCTGAATATAGTAATGACCAGTCGCGATTGTACATAGTTAATGTAGCCGATTTCAATTCGCAAAAAGACCAGGCAAAAATCCAAAAGTAGAAAAACTGTTCCAATGCTTCTGGTAAGAGGCTAATCCGACGTATTTTGTGACGAGAAATCGAATGGTGCAAACCGCGTTGCTCTCCGACCAATACTTTTGGCTGTAGCCACAAATGAATAATCAATGATGTCAAGATCACGTGCCCAGCAACGGCTCTTACTCCATGGAAACCAAGGAAATTTGCAATTTTTCAACAGCTGGAGATGCCTGGCCCAATTGCGCATCGTTTGGCATCTTATTGATGTGGGTCAGTGTTCAATTGTACTTTTCACAGCGGATTGTATCAAGTACCTTGTGTTTTTTTTATATACAAATGGTGTGGTTTTTCTACATGTAGATAAAGACATTGAGTTTTTCTTCGACTTAGAAGTAAGACATTTGCTGGGTGAGTTAAATGGGCTTGGCCCAAAGATTTGACGTCGTCTGGGCTACCGAAGGGCACATAACTTATAATGAAAAGTTGAATGTAGTAATGACCAGTCGCGATTGTACATAGTTAATGTAGCCGATTTCAATTAGCAAAAAGACCAGGCAAAAATCCGAAAGTAAAAGAAACAGTTCCAATGCTGCTGGTAAGAGCCTAATCCGACGTATTTTGTGACGAGAAGTCGAATGGTGCAAACCGCGTTGCTCTCCGACCAATACTTTTGGCTGTAGCCACAAATGAATAATCAATGATGTCAAGATCACGTGCCCAGCAACGGCTCTTAATCCATGGAAACCATAGAAATTTGCAATTTTTTCAACAGCTGGAGATGCCTGGCCCAATTGCGCATCTTTTGGCACCTTATTGATGTGGGTCAGTGTTCAATTGTACTTTTTACAGCAGACTGTATCAAGTACCTTGTGTTTTTTTTACATACAAATGGTGTGGTTTTTCTACATGTAGATAAAGACATTGAGTTTGTCTTCGACTTAGAAGTAAGACATTTGCTGGGTGAGTTAAATGGGCTTGGCCCAAAGATTTGACGTCGTCTGGGCTACCGAAGGGCACATAACTTATAATGAAATGCTGAATATAGTAATGACCAGTCGCGATTGTACATAGTTAATGTAGCCGATTTCAATTCGCAAAAAGACCAGGCAAAAATCCAAAAGTAGAAAAACTGTTCCAATGCTTCTGGTAAGAGGCTAATCCCACGTATTTTGTGACGAGAAATCGAATGGTGCAAACCGCGTTGCTCTCCGACCAATACTTTTGGCTGTAGCCACAAATGAATAATCAATGATGTCAAGATCACGTGCCCAGCAACGGCTCTTACTCCATGGAAACCATAGAAATTTGCAATTTTTCAACAGCTGGAGATGCCTGGCCCAATTGCGCATCCTTTGGCACCTTATTGATGTGGGTCAGTGTTCAATTGTACTTTTCACAGCGGATTGTATCAAGTACCTTGTGTTTTTTTTATATACAAATGGTGTGGTTTTTCTACATGTAGATAAAGACATTGAGTTTGTCTTCGACTTAGGAGTAAGACATTTGCTGGGTGAGTTAAATGGGCTTGGCCCAAAGATTTGACGTCGTCTGGGCTACCGAAGGGCACATAACTTATAATGAAATGCTGAATACAGTAATGACCAGTCGCGATTGTACATAGTTAATGTAGCCAATTTCAATTAGCAAAAAGACCAGGCAAAAATCCAAAAGTAGAAAAACTGTTCCAATGCTGCTGGTAAGAGGCTAATCCGACGTATTTTGTGACGAGAAATCGAATGGTGCAAACCGCGTTGCTCTCCGACCAATACTTTTGGCTGTAGCCACAAATGAATAATCAATGATGTCAAGATCACGTGCCCAGCAACGGCTCTTACTCCATGGAAACCAAGGAAATTTGCAATTTTTCAACAGCTGGAGATGTCTGGCCCAATTGCGCATCCTTTGGCAACTTATTGATGTGGGTCAGTGTTCAATTGTACTTTTTACAGCGGATTGTATCAAGTACCTTTTGTTTTTTTTATATACAAATGGTGTGGTTTTTCTACATGTAGATAAAGACATTGAGATTGTCTTCGACTTAGAAGTAAGACATTTGCTGGGTGAGTTAAATGGGCTTGGCCCAAAGATTTGACGTCGTCTGGGCTACCGAAGGGCACATAACTTATAATGAAATGCTGAATATAGTAATGACCAGTCGCGATTGTACATAGTTAATGTAGCCGATTTCAATTCGCAAAAAAACCAGGCAAAAATCCAAAAGTAGAAAAACTGTTCCAATGCTGCTGGTAAGAGGCTAATCCCACGTATTTTGTGACGAGAAATCGAATGGTGCAAACCGCGTTGCTCTCCGACCAATACGTTTGGCTGTAGCCACAAATGAATAATCAATGATGTCAAGATCACGTGCCCAGCAACGGCTCTTACTCCATGGAAACCAAGGAAATTTGCAATTTTTCAACAGCTGGAGATGCCTGGCCCAATTGCGCATCCTTTGGCACCTTATTGATGTGGGTCAGTGTTCAATTGTACTTTTCACAGCGGATTGTATCAAGTACCTTGTGTTTTTTTTATATACAAATGGTGTGGTTTTTCTACATGTAGATAAAGACATTGAGTTTGTCTTCGACTTAGAAGTAAGACATTTGCTGGGTGAGTTAAATGGGCTTGGCCCAAAGATTTGACGTCGTCTGGGCTACCGAAGGGCACATAACTTATAATGAAAAGTTGAATATAGTAATGACCAGTCGCGATTGTACATAGTTAATGTAGCCGATTTCAATTCGCAAAAAGACCAGGCAAAAATCCAAAAGTAGAAAAACTGTTCCAATGCTACTGGTAAGAGGCTAATCCGACGTATTTTGTGACGAGAAATCGAATGGTGCAAACCGCCTTGCTCTCCGACCAATACTTTTGGCTGTAGCCACAAATGAATAATCAATGATGTCAAGATCACGTGCCCAGCAACGGCTCTTACTCCATGGAAACCAAGGAAATTTGCAATTTTTCAACAGCTGGAGATGCCTGGCCCAATTGCGCATCCTTTGGCACCTTATTGATGTGGGTCAGTGTTCAATTGTACTTTTTACAGCGGATTGTATCAAGTACCTTTTGTTTTTTTTGATAGACAAATGGTGTGGTTTTTCTACATGTAGATAAAGACATTGAGTTTGTCTTCGACTTAGAAGTAAGACATTTGCTGGGTGAGTTAAATGGGCTTGGCCCAAAGATTTGACGTCGTCTGGGCTACCGAAGGGCACATAACTTATAATGAAAAGTTGAATATAGTAATGACCAGTCGCGATTGTACATAGTTAATGTAGCCGATTTCAATTAGCAAAAAGACCAGGCAAAAATCCGAAAGTAAAAGAAACAGTTGCAATGCTGCTGGTAAGAGCCTAATCCGACGTATTTTGTGACGAGAAGTCGAATGGTGCAAACCGCGTTGCTCTCCGACCAATACTTTTGGCTGTAGCCACAAATGAATAATCAATGATGTCAAGATCACGTGCCCAGCAACGGCTCTTAATCCATGGAAACCATAGAAATATGCAATTTTTCAACAGCTGGAGATGCCTGGCCCAATTGCGCATCTTTTGGCACCTTATTGATGTGGGTCAGTGTTCAATTGTACTTTTTACAGCAGACTGTATCAAGTACCTTGTGTTTTTTTTACATACAAATGGTGTGGTTTTTCTACATGTAGATAAAGACATTGAGTTTGTCTTCGACTTAGAAGTAAGACATTTGCTGGGTGAGTTAAATGGGCTTGGCCCAAAGATTTGACGTCGTCTGGGCTACCGATGGGCACATAACTTATAATGAAATGCTGAATATAGTAATGACCAGTCGCGATTGTACATAGTTAATGTAGCCGATTTCAATTCGCAAAAAGACCAGGCAAAAATCCAAAAGTAGAAAAACTGTTCCAATGCTTCTGGTAAGAGGCTAATCCGACGTATTTTGTGACGAGAAATCGAATGGTGCAAACCGCGTTGCTCTCCGACCAATACTTTTGGCTGTAGCCACAAATGAATAATCAATGATGTCAAGATCACGTGCCCAGCAACGGCTCTTACTCCATGGAAACCAAGGAAATTTGCAATTTTTCAACAGCTGGAGATGCCTGGCCCAATTGCGCATCCTTTGGCATCTTATTGATGTGGGTCAGTGTTCAATTGTACTTTTCACAGCGGATTGTATCAAGTACCTTGTGTTTTTTTTATATACAAATGGTGTGGTTTTTCTACATGTAGATAAAGACATTGAGTTTGTCTTCGACTTAGAAGTAAGACATTTGCTGGGTGAGTTAAATGGGCTTGGCCCAAAGATTTGACGTCGTCTGGGCTACCGAAGGGCACATAACTTATAATGAAAAGTTGAATATAGTAATGACCAGTCGCGATTGTACATAGTTAATGTAGCCGATTTCAATTAGCAAAAAGACCAGGCAAAAATCCAAAAGTGGAAAAACTGTTCCAATGCTGCTGGTAAGAGGCTAATCCCACGTATTTTGTGACGAGAAATCGAATGGTGCAAACCGCGTTGCTTTCCGACCAATACTTTTGGCTGTAGCCACAAATGAATAATCAATGATGTCAAGATCACGTGCCCAGCAACGGCTCTTACTCCATGGAAACCAAGGAAATTTGCAATTTTTCAACAGCTGGAGATGCCTGGCCCAATTGCGCATCCTTTGGCACCTTTTTGATGTGGGTCAGTGTTCAATTGTACTTTTTACAGCGGATTGTATCAAGTACCTTTTGTTTTTTTTATATACAAATGGTGTGGTTTTTCTACATGTAGATAAAGACATTGAGATTGTCTTCGACTTAGAAGTAAGACATTTGCTGGGTGAGTTAAATGGGCTTGGCCCAAAGATTTGACGTCGTCTGGGCTACCGAAGGGCACATAACTTATAATGAAATGCTGAATATAGTAATGACCAGTCGCGATTGTACATAGATAATGTAGCCGATTTCAATTCGCAAACAGAACAGGCAAAAATCCAAAAGTGGAAAAACTGTTCCAATGCTGCTGGTAAGAGGCTAATCCCACGTATTTTGTGACGAGAAATCGAATGGTGCAAACCGCGTTGCTTTCCGACCAATACTTTTGGCTGTAGCCACAAATGAATAATCAATGATGTCAAGATCACGTGCCCAGCAACGGCTCTTACTCCATGGAAGCCAAGGAAATTTGCAATTTTTCAACAGCTGGAGATGCCTGGCCCAATTGCGCATCCTTTGGCACCTTATTGATGTGGGTCAGTGTTCAATTGTACTTTTTACAGCGGATTGTATCAAGTACCTTGTGTTTTTTTTATATACAAATGGTGTGGGTTTTTCTACATGTAGATAAAGACATTGAGTTTGTCTTCGACTTAGAAGTAAGACATTTGCTGGGTGAGTTAAATGGGCTTGGCCCAAAGATTTGACGTCGTCTGGGCTACCGAAGGGCACATAACTTATAATGAAAAGTTGAATATAGTAATGACCAGTCGCGATTGTACATAGTTAATGTAGCCGATTTCAATTCGCAAAAAGAACAGGCAAAAATCCAAAAGTGGAAAAACTGTTCCAATGCTGCTGGAAAGAGGCTAATCCGACGTATTTTGTGACGAGAAATCGAATGGTGCAAACCGCGTTGCTCTCCGACCAATACTTTAGGCTGTAGCCACAAATGAATAATCAATGATGTCAAGATCACGTGCCCAGCAACGGCTCTTACTCCATGGAAACCAAGGAAATTTGCAATTTTTCAACAGCTGGAGATGCCTGGCCCAATTGCGCATCCTTTGGCACCTTATTGATGTGGGTCAGTGTTCAATTGTACTTTTTACAGCGGATTGTATCAAGTACCTTTTGTTTTTTTTATATACAAATGGTGTGGTTTTTCTACATGTAGATAAAGACATTGAGTTTATCTTCGACTTAGAAGTAAGACATTTGCTGGGTGAGTTAAATGGGCTTGGCCCAAAGATTTGACGTCGTCTGGGCTACCGAAGGGCACATAACTTATAATGAAAAGTTGAATATAGTAATGACCAGTCGCGATTGTACATAGTTAATGTAGCCGATTTCAATTCGCAAAAAGAACAGGCAAAAATCCAAAAGTAGAAAAACTGTTCCAATGCTGCTGGTAAGAGGCTAATCCGACGTATTTTGTGACGAGAAATCGAATGGTGCAAACCGCGTTGCTCTCCGACCAATACTTTTGGCTGTAGCCACAAATGAATAATCAATGATGTCAAGATCACGTGCCCAGCAACGGCTCTTACTCCATGGAAACCAAGGAAATTTGCAATTTTTCAACAGCTGGAGATGCCTGGCCCAATTGCGCATCCTTTGGCACCTTATTGATGTGGGTCAGTGTTCAATTGTACTTTTTACAGCGGATTGTATCAAGTACCTTTTGTTTTTTTTGATATACAAATGGTGTGGTTTTTCTACATGTAGATAAAGACATTGAGTTTGTCTTCGACTTAGAAGTAAGACATTTGCTGGGTGAGTTAAATGGGCTTGGCCCAAAGATTTGACGTCGTCTGGGCTACCGAAGGGCACATAACTTATAATGAAATGCTGAATATAGTAATGACCAGTCGCGATTGTACATAGTTAATGTAGCCGATTTCAATTCGCAGAAAGACCAGGCAAAAATCCAAAAGTAGAAAAACTGTTCCAATGCTGCTGGTAAGAGGCTAATCCGACGTATTTTGTGACGAGAAATCGAATGGTGCAAACCGCGTTGCTCTTCGACCAATACTTTTGGCTGTAGCTACAAATGAATAATCAATGATGTCAAGATCACGTGCCCAGCAACGGCTCTTAATCCATGGAAACCATAGAAATTTGCAATTTTTCAACAGCTGGAGATGCCTGGCCCATTTGCGCATCCTTTGGCACCTTATTGATGTGGGTCAGTGTTCAATTGTACTTTTTACAGCAGATTGTATCAAGTACCTTGTGTTTTTTTTATAAACAAATGGTGTGGTTTTTCTACATGTAGATAAAGACATTGAGTTTGTCTTCGACTTAGGAGAAAGACATTTGCTGGGTGAGTTAAATGGGCTTGGCCCAAAGATTTGACGTCGTCTGGGCTACCGAAGGGCACATAACTTATAATGAAAAGTTGAATATAGTAATGACCAGTCGCGATTGTACATAGTTAATGTAGCCGATTTCAATTAGCAAAAAGACCAGGCAAAAATGCAAAAGTGGAAAAACTGTTCCAATGCTGCTGGTAAGAGGCTAATCCCACGTATTTTGTGACGAGAAATCGAATGGTGCAAACCGCGTTGCTCTCCGACCAATACGTTTGGCTGTAGCCACAAATGAATAATCAATGATGTCAAGATCACCTGCCCAGCAACGGCTCTTACTCCATGGAAACCAAGGAAATTTGCAATTTTTCAACAGCTGGAGATGCCTGGCCCAATTGCGCATCCTTTGGCACCTTATTGATGTGGGTCAGTGTTCAATTGTACTTTTTACAGCGGATTGTATCAAGTACCTTTTGTTTTTTTTGATATACAAATGGTGTGGTTTTTCTACATGTAGATAAAAGACATTGAGTTTTTCTTCGACTTAGAAGTAAGACATTTGCTGGGTGAGTTAAATGGGCTTGGCCCAAAGATTTGACGTCGTCTGGGCTACCGAAGGGCACATAACTTATAATGAAATGCTGAATATAGTAATGACCAGTCGCGATTGTACATAGTTAATGTAGCCGATTTCAATTCGCAAAAAAACCAGGCAAAAATCCAAAAGTAGAAAAACTGTTCCAATGCTGCTGGTAAGAGGCTAATCCCACGTATTTTGTGACGAGAAATCGAATGGTGCAAACCGCGTTGCTCTCCGACCAATACGTTTGGCTGTAGCCACAAATGAATAATCAATGATGTCAAGATCACGTGCCCAGCAACGGCTCTTACTCCATGGAAACCAAGGAAATTTGCAATTTTTCAACAGCTGGAGATGCCTGGCCCAATTGCGCATCCTTTGGCACCTTATTGATGTGGGTCAGTGTTCAATTGTACTTTTCACAGCGGATTGTATCAAGTACCTTGTGTTTTTTTTATATACAAATGGTGTGGTTTTTCTACATGTAGATAAAGACATTGAGTTTGTCTTCGACTTAGAAGTAAGACATTTGCTGGGTGAGTTAAATGGGCTTGGCCCAAAGATTTGACGTCGTCTGGGCTACCGAAGGGCACATAACTTATAATGAAAAGTTGAATATAGTAATGACCAGTCGCGATTGTACATAGTTAATGTAGCCGATTTCAATTCGCAAAAAGACCAGGCAAAAATCCAAAAGTAGAAAAACTGTTCCAATGCTACTGGTAAGAGGCTAATCCGACGTATTTTGTGACGAGAAATCGAATGGTGCAAACCGCCTTGCTCTCCGACCAATACTTTTGGCTGTAGCCACAAATGAATAATCAATGATGTCAAGATCACGTGCCCAGCAACGGCTCTTACTCCATGGAAACCAAGGAAATTTGCAATTTTTCAACAGCTGGAGATGCCTGGCCCAATTGCGCATCCTTTGGCACCTTATTGATGTGGGTCAGTGTTCAATTGTACTTTTTACAGCGGATTGTATCAAGTACCTTTTGTTTTTTTTGATAGACAAATGGTGTGGTTTTTCTACATGTAGATAAAGACATTGAGTTTTTCTTCGACTTAGAAGTAAGACATTTGCTGGGTGAGTTAAATGGGCTTGGCCCAAAGATTTGACGTCGTCTGGGCTACCGAAGGGCACATAACTTATAATGAAAAGTTGAATATAGTAATGACCAGTCGCGATTGTACATAGTTAATGTAGCCGATTTCAATTAGCAAAAAGACCAGGCAAAAATCCGAAAGTAAAAGAAACAGTTGCAATGCTGCTGGTAAGAGCCTAATCCGACGTATTTTGTGACGAGAAGTCGAATGGTGCAAACCGCGTTGCTCTCCGACCAATACTTTTGGCTGTAGCCACAAATGAATAATCAATGATGTCAAGATCACGTGCCCAGCAACGGCTCTTAATCCATGGAAACCATAGAAATATGCAATTTTTCAACAGCTGGAGATGCCTGGCCCAATTGCGCATCTTTTGGCACCTTATTGATGTGGGTCAGTGTTCAATTGTACTTTTTACAGCAGACTGTATCAAGTACCTTGTGTTTTTTTTACATACAAATGGTGTGGTTTTTCTACATGTAGATAAAGACATTGAGTTTGTCTTCGACTTAGAAGTAAGACATTTGCTGGGTGAGTTAAATGGGCTTGGCCCAAAGATTTGACGTCGTCTGGGCTACCGATGGGCACATAACTTATAATGAAATGCTGAATATAGTAATGACCAGTCGCGATTGTACATAGTTAATGTAGCCGATTTCAATTCGCAAAAAGACCAGGCAAAAATCCAAAAGTAGAAAAACTGTTCCAATGCTTCTGGTAAGAGGCTAATCCGACGTATTTTGTGACGAGAAATCGAATGGTGCAAACCGCGTTGCTCTCCGACCAATACTTTTGGCTGTAGCCACAAATGAATAATCAATGATGTCAAGATCACGTGCCCAGCAACGGCTCTTACTCCATGGAAACCAAGGAAATTTGCAATTTTTCAACAGCTGGAGATGCCTGGCCCAATTGCGCATCCTTTGGCATCTTATTGATGTGGGTCAGTGTTCAATTGTACTTTTCACAGCGGATTGTATCAAGTACCTTGTGTTTTTTTTATATACAAATGGTGTGGTTTTTCTACATGTAGATAAAGACATTGAGTTTTTCTTCGACTTAGAAGTAAGACATTTGCTGGGTGAGTTAAATGGGCTTGGCCCAAAGATTTGACGTCGTCTGGGCTACCGAAGGGCACATAACTTATAATGAAAAGTTGAATGTAGTAATGACCAGTCGCGATTGTACATAGTTAATGTAGCCGATTTCAATTAGCAAAAAGAACAGGCAAAAATCCGAAAGTAAAAGAAACAGTTCCAATGCTGCTGGTAAGAGCCTAATCCGACGTAATTTGTGACGAGAAGTCGAATGGTGCAAAACCGCGTTGCTCTCCGACCAATACTTTTGGCTGTAGCCACAAATGAATAATCAATGATGTCAAGATCACGTGCCCAGCAAACGGCTCTTAATCCATGGAAACCATAGAAATTTGCAATTTTTCAACAGCTGGAGATGCCTGGCCCAATTGCGCATCTTTTGGCACCTTATTGATGTGGGTCAGTGTTCAATTGTACTTTTTACAGCAGACTGTATCAAGTACCTTGTGTTTTTTTTTACATACAAATGGTGTGGTTTTTCTACATGTAGATAAAGACATTGAGTTTGTCTTCGACTTAGAAGTAAGACATTTGCTGGGTGAGTTAAATGGGCTTGGCCCAAAGATTTGACGTCGTCTGGGCTACCGAAGGGCACATAACTTATAATGAAATGCTGAATATAGTAATGACCAGTCGAGATTGTACATAGTTAATGTAGCCGATTTCAATTCGCAAAAAGACCAGGCAAAAATCAAAAGTAGAAAAACTGTTCCAATGCTTCTGGTAAGAGGCTAATCCGACGTATTTTGTGACGAGAAATCGAATGGTGCAAACCGCGTTGCTCTCCGACAATACTTTTGGCTGTAGCCACAAATGAATAATCAATGATGTCAAGATCACGTGCCCAGCAACGGCTCTTACTCCATGGAAACATTTTTCAACAGCTGGAGATGCCTGGCCCAATTGCGCATCCTTTGGCACCTTATTGATGTGGGTCAGTGTTCAATTGTACTTTTTACAGCAGACTGTATCAAGTGCCTTGTGTTTTTTTATAAACAAATGGTGTGGTTTTTCTACATGTAGACATTGAGTTTGTCTTCGACTTAGGAGAAAGACATTTGCTGGGTGAGTTAAATGGGCTTGGCCCAAAGATTTGACGTCGTCTGGGCTACCGAAGGGCACATAACTTATAATGAAATGCTGAATATAGTAATGACCAGTCGCGATTGTACATAGTTAATGTAGCCGATTTCAATTAGCAAAAAGACCAGGCAAAAATCCAAAAGTGGAAAAACTGTTCCAATGCTGCTGGTAAGAGGTTAATCCCACGTATTTTGTGACGAGAAATCGAATGGTGCAAACCGCGTTGCTTTTCGACCAATACGTTTGGCTGTAGCCACAAATAAATAATCAATGATGTCAAGATCACGTGCCCAGCAACGGCTCTTACTCCATGGAAACCAAGGAAATTTGCAATTTTTCAACAGCTGGAGATGCCTGGCCCAATTGCGCATCCTTTGGCACCTTATTTATGTGGGTCAGTGTTCAATTGTACTTTTTACAGCGGATTGTATCAAGTACCTTGTGTTTTTTTTATATACAAATGGTGTGGTTTTTCTACATGTAGATAAAGACATTGAGTTTGTCTTCGACTTAGAAGTAAGACATTTGCTGGGTGAGTTAAATGGGCTTGGCCCAAAGATTTGACGTCGTCTGGGCTACCGAAGGGCACATAACTTATAATGAAAAGTTGAATATAGTAATGACCAGTCGCGATTGTACATAGTTAATGTAGCCGATTTCAATTCGCAAAAAGACCAGGCAAAAATCCAAAAGTAGAAAAACTGTTCCAATGCTGCTGGAAAGAGGCTAATCCCACGTATTTTGTGACGAGAAATCGAATGGTGCAAACCGCGTTGCTCTCCGACCAATACTTTTGGCTGTAGCCACAAATGAATAATCAATGATGTCAAGATCACGTGCCCAGCAACGGCTCTTACTCCATGGAAACCAAGGAAATTTGCAATTTTTCAACAGCTGGAGATGCCTGGCCCAATTGCGCATCCTTTGGCACCTTATTGATGTGGGTCAGTGTTCAATTGTACTTTTCACAGCGGATTGTATCAAGTACCTTGTGTTTTTTTTATATACAAATGGTGTGGTTTTTCTACATGTAGATAAAGCCATTGAGATTGTCTTCGACTTAGAAGTAAGACATTTGCTGGGTGAGTTAAATGGGCTTGGCCCAAAGATTTGAGGTCGTCTGGGCTACCGAAGGGCACATAACTTATAATGAAAAGTTGAATATAGTAATGACCAGTCGCGATTGTACATAGTTAATGTAGCCGATTTCAATTCGCAAAAAGACCAGGCAAAAATCCAAAAGTAGAAAAACTGTTCCAATGCTGCTGGTAAGAGGCTAATCCGACGTATTTTGTGACGAAAAATCGAATGGTGCAAACCGCGTTGCTCTCCGACCAATACTTTTGGCTGTAGCCACAAATGAATAATCAATGATGTCAAGATCACGTGCCCAGCAACGGCTCTTACTCCATGGAAACCAAGGAAATTTGCAATTTTTCAACAGCTGGAGATGCCTGGCCCAATTGCGCATCCTTTGGCACCTTATTGATGTGGGTCAGTGTTCAATTGTACTTTTAACAGCGGATTGTATCAAGTACCATTTGTTTTTTTTGATATACAAATGGTGTGGTTTTTCTACATGTAGATAAAGACATTGAGTTTTTCTTCGACTTAGAAGTAAGACATTTGCTGGGTGAGTTAAATGGGCTTGGCCCAAAGATTTGACGTCGTCTGGGCTACCGAAGGGCACATAACTTATAATGAAAAGTTGAATATAGTAATGACCAGTCGCGATTGTACATAGTTAATGTAGCCGATTTCAATTAGCAAAAAGACCAGGCAAAAATCCGAAAGTAAAAGAAACAGTTCCAATGCTGCTGGTAAGAGCCTAATCCGACGTATTTTGTGACGAGAAGTCGAATGGTGCAAACCGCGTTGCTCTCCGACCAATACTTTTGGCTGTAGCCACAAATGAATAATCAATGATGTCAAGATCACGTGCCCAGCAACGGCTCTTAATCCATGGAAACCATAGAAATTTGCAATTTTTCAACAGCTGGAGATGCCTGGCCCAATTGCGCATCTTTTGGCACCTTATTGATGTGGGTCAGTGTTCAATTGTACTTTTTACAGCAGACTGTATCAAGTACCTTGTGTTTTTTTTATACACAAATGGTGTGGTTTTTCTACATGTAGATAAAGACATTGAGTTTGTCTTCGACTTAGAAGTAAGACATTTGCTGGGTGAGTTAAAAGGGCTTGGCCCAAAGATTTGACGTCGTCTGGGCTACCGAAGGGCACATAACTTATAATGAAAAGTTGAATATAGTAATGACCAGTCGCGATTGTACATAGTTAATGTCTGGGCTACCGAAGGGCACATAACTTATAATAAAAAGTTGAATATAGTAATGACCAGTCGCGATTGTACATAGTTAATGTAGCCGATTTCAATTCGCAAAAAGACCAGGCAAAAATCCAAAAGTGGGCAAACTGTTCCAATGCTGCTGGTAAGAGGCTAATCCGACGTATTTTGTGACGAGAAATCGAATGGTGCAAACCGCGTTGCTCTCCGACCAATACTTTTGCCTGTAGCCACAAATGAATAATTAATGATGTCAAGATCACGTGCCCAGCAACGGCTCTTAATCCATGGAAACCATAGAAATTTGCAATTTTTCAACAGCTGGAGATGCCTGGCCCAATTGCGCATCCTTTGGCACCTTATTGATGTGGGTCAGTGTTCAATTGTACTTTTTACAGCGGATTGTATCAAGTACCTTGTGTTTTTTTTATATACAAATGGTGTGGTTTTTCTACATGTAGATAAAGACATTGAGTTTGTCTTCGACTTAGAAGTAAGACATTTGCTGGGTGAGTTAAATGGGCTTGGCCCAAAGATTTGACGTCGTCTGGGCTACCGAAGGGCACATAACTTATAATGAAATGCTGAATATAGTAATGAGCAGTCGCGATTGTACATAGTTAATGTAGCCGATTTCAATTCGCAAAAAGACCAGGCAAAAATCCAAAAGTAGAAAAACTGTTCCAATGCTGCTGGAAAGAGGCTAATCCGACGTATTTTGTGACGAGAAATCGAATGGTGCAAACCGCGTTGCTCTCCGACCAATACTTTTGGCTGTAGCCACAAATGAATAATCAATGATGTCAAGATCACGTGCCCAGCAACGGCTCTTAATCCATGGAAACCATAGAAATTTGCAATTTTTCAACAGCTGGAGATGCCTGGCCCAATTGCGCATCCTTTGGCACCTTATTGATGTGGGTCAGTGTTCAATTGTACTTTTTACAGCAGACTGTATCAAGTGCCTTGTGTTTTTTTATAAACAAATGGTGTGGTTTTTCTACATGTAGACATTGAGTTTGTCTTCGACTTAGGAGAAAGACATTTGCTGGGTGAGTTAAATGGGCTTGGCCCAAAGATTTGACGTCGTCTGGGCTACCGAAGGGCACATAACTTATAATGAAATGCTGAATATAGTAATGACCAGTCGCGATTGTACATAGTTAATGTAGCCGATTTCAATTAGCAAAAAGACCAGGCAAAAATCCAAAAGTGGAAAAACTGTTCCAATGCTGCTGGTAAGAGGTTAATCCCACGTATTTTGTGACGAGAAATCGAATGGTGCAAACCGCGTTGCTTTTCGACCAATACGTTTGGCTGTAGCCACAAATAAATAATCAATGATGTCAAGATCACGTGCCCAGCAACGGCTCTTACTCCATGGAAACCAAGGAAATTTGCAATTTTTCAACAGCTGGAGATGCCTGGCCCAATTGCGCATCCTTTGGCACCTTATTGATGTGGGTCAGTGTTCAATTGTACTTTTTACAGCGGATTGTATCAAGTACCTTGTGTTTTTTTTATATACAAATGGTGTGGTTTTTCTACATGTAGATAAAGACATTGAGTTTGTCTTCGACTTAGAAGTAAGACATTTGCTGGGTGAGTTAAATGGGCTTGGCCCAAAGATTTGACGTCGTCTGGGCTACCGAAGGGCACATAACTTATAATGAAAAGTTGAATATAGTAATGACCAGTCGCGATTGTACATAGTTAATGTAGCCGATTTCAATTCGCAAAAAGACCAGGCAAAAATCCAAAAGTAGAAAAACTGTTCCAATGCTGCTGGAAAGAGGCTAATCCCACGTATTTTGTGACGAGAAATCGAATGGTGCAAACCGCGTTGCTCTCCGACCAATACTTTTGGCTGTAGCCACAAATGAATAATCAATGATGTCAAGATCACGTGCCCAGCAACGGCTCTTACTCCATGGAAACCAAGGAAATTTGCAATTTTTCAACAGCTGGAGATGCCTGGCCCAATTGCGCATCCTTTGGCACCTTATTGATGTGGGTCAGTGTTCAATTGTACTTTTCACAGCGGATTGTATCAAGTACCTTGTGTTTTTTTTATATACAAATGGTGTGGTTTTTCTACATGTAGATAAAGACATTGAGATTGTCTTCGACTTAGAAGTAAGACATTTGCTGGGTGAGTTAAATGGGCTTGGCCCAAAGATTTGAGGTCGTCTGGGCTACCGAAGGGCACATAACTTATAATGAAAAGTTGAATATAGTAATGACCAGTCGCGATTGTACATAGTAAATGTAGCCGATTTCAATTCGCAAAAAGACCAGGCAAAAATCCAAAAGTAGAAAAACTGTTCCAATGCTGCTGGTAAGAGGCTAATCCGACGTATTTTGTGACGAAAAATCGAATGGTGCAAACCGCGTTGCTCTCCGACCAATACTTTTGGCTGTAGCCACAAATGAATAATCAATGATGTCAAGATCACGTGCCCAGCAACGGCTCTTACTCCATGGAAACCAAGGAAATTTGCAATTTTTCAACAGCTGGAGATGCCTGGCCCAATTGCGCATCCTTTGGCACCTTATTGATGTGGGTCAGTGTTCAATTGTACTTTTAACAGCGGATTGTATCAAGTACCATTTGTTTTTTTTGATATACAAATGGTGTGGTTTTTCTACATGTAGATAAAGACATTGAGTTTTTCTTCGACTTAGAAGTAAGACATTTGCTGGGTGAGTTAAATGGGCTTGGCCCAAAGATTTGACGTCGTCTGGGCTACCGAAGGGCACATAACTTATAATGAAAAGTTGAATATAGTAATGACCAGTCGCGATTGTACATAGTTAATGTAGCCGATTTCAATTAGCAAAAAGACCAGGCAAAAATCCGAAAGTAAAAGAAACAGTTCCAATGCTGCTGGTAAGAGCCTAATCCGACGTATTTTGTGACGAGAAGTCGAATGGTGCAAACCGCGTTGCTCTCCGACCAATACTTTTGGCTGTAGCCACAAATGAATAATCAATGATGTCAAGATCACGTGCCCAGCAACGGCTCTTAATCCATGGAAACCATAGAAATTTGCAATTTTTCAACAGCTGGAGATGCCTGGCCCAATTGCGCATCTTTTGGCACCTTATTGATGTGGGTCAGTGTTCAATTGTACTTTTTACAGCAGACTGTATCAAGTACCTTGTGTTTTTTTTATACACAAATGGTGTGGTTTTTCTACATGTAGATAAAGACATTGAGTTTGTCTTCGACTTAGAAGTAAGACATTTGCTGGGTGAGTTAAAAGGGCTTGGCCCAAAGATTTGACGTCGTCTGGGCTACCGAAGGGCACATAACTTATAATGAAAAGTTGAATATAGTAATGACCAGTCGCGATTGTACATAGTTAATGTCTGGGCTACCGAAGGGCACATAACTTATAATAAAAAGTTGAATATAGTAATGACCAGTCGCGATTGTACATAGTTAATGTAGCCGATTTCAATTCGCAAAAAGACCAGGCAAAAATCCAAAAGTGGGCAAACTGTTCCAATGCTGCTGGTAAGAGGCTAATCCGACGTATTTTGTGACGAGAAATCGAATGGTGCAAACCGCGTTGCTCTCCGACCAATACTTTTGCCTGTAGCCACAAATGAATAATTAATGATGTCAAGATCACGTGCCCAGCAACGGCTCTTAATCCATGGACACCATAGAAATTTGCAATTTTTCAACAGCTGGAGATGCCTGGCCCAATTGCGCATCCTTTGGCACCTTATTGATGTGGGTCAGTGTTCAATTGTACTTTTTACAGCGGATTGTATCAAGTACCTTGTGTTTTTTTTATATACAAATGGTGTGGTTTTTCTACATGTAGATAAAGACATTGAGTTTGTCTTCGACTTAGAAGTAAGACATTTGCTGGGTGAGTTAAATGGGCTTGGCCCAAAGATTTGACGTCGTCTGGGCTACCGAAGGGCACATAACTTATAATGAAATGCTGAATATAGTAATGACCAGTCGCGATTGTACATAGTTAATGTAGCCGATTTCAATTCGCAAAAAGACCAGGCAAAAATCCAAAAGTAGAAAAACTGTTCCAATGCTGCTGGTAAGAGGCTAATCCGACGTATTTTGTGACGAGAAATCGAATGGTGCAAACCGCGTTGCTCTCCGACCAATACTTTTGGCTGTAGCCACAAATGAATAATCAATGATGTCAAGATCACGTGCCCAGCAACGGCTCTTAATCCATGGAAACCATAGAAATTTGCAATTTTTCAACAGCTGGAGATGCCTGGCCCAATTGCGCATCCTTTGGCACCTTATTGATGTGGGTCAGTGTTCAATTGTAGTTTTTACAGCAGACTGTATCAAGTACCTTGTGTTTTTTTTATAAACAAATGGTGTGGTTTTTCTACATGTAGACATTGAGTTTGTCTTCGACTTAGGAGAAAGACATTTGCTGGGTGAGTTAAATGGGCTTGGCCCAAAGATTTGACGTCGTCTGGGCTACCGAAGGGCACATAACTTATAATGAAATGCTGAATATAGTAATGACCAGTCGCGATTGTACATAGTTAATGTAGCCGATTTCAATTAGCAAAAAGACCAGGCAAAAATCCAAAAGTGGAAAAACTGTTCCAATGCTGCTGGTAAGAGGTTAATCCCACGTATTTTGTGACGAGAAATCGAATGGTGCAAACCGCGTTGCTTTCCGACCAATACGTTTGGCTGTAGCCACAAATAAATAATCAATGATGTCAAGATCACGTGCCCAGCAACGGCTCTTACTCCATGGAAACCAAGGAAATTTGCAATTTTTCAACAGCTGGAGATGCCTGGCCCAATTGCGCATCCTTTGGCACCTTAATGATGTGGGTCAGTGTTCAATTGTACTTTTTACAGCGGATTGTATCAAGTACCTTGTGTTTTTTTTATATACAAATGGTGTGGTTTTTCTACATGTAGATAAAGACATTGAGTTTGTCTTCGACTTAGAAGTAAGACATTTGCTGGGTGAGTTAAATGGGCTTGGCCCAAAGATTTGACGTCGTCTGGGCTACCGAAGGGCACATAACTTATAATGAAAAGTTGAATATAGTAATGACCAGTCGCGATTGTACATAGTTAATGTAGCCGATTTCAATTCGCAAAAAGACCAGGCAAAAATCCAAAAGTAGAAAAACTGTTCCAATGCTGCTGGAAAGAGGCTAATCCCACGTATTTTGTGACGAGAAATCGAATGGTGCAAACCGCGTTGCTCTCCGACCAATACTTTTGGCTGTAGCCACAAATGAATAATCAATGATGTCAAGATCACGTGCCCAGCAACGGCTCTTACTCCATGGAAACCAAGGAAATTTGCAATTTTTCAACAGCTGGAGATGCCTGTCCCAATTGCGCATCCTTTGGCACCTTATTGATGTGGGTCAGTGTTCAATTGTACTTTTCACAGCGGATTGTATCAAGTACCTTGTGTTTTTTTTATATACAAATGGTGTGGTTTTTTCTACATGTAGATAAAGACATTGAGTTTTTCTTCGACTTAGAAGTAAGACATTTGCTGGGTGAGTTAAATGGGCTTGGCCCAAAGATTTGACGTCGTCTGGGCTACCGAAGGGCACATAACTTATAATGAAAAGTTGAATATAGTAATGACCAGTCGCGATTGTACATAGTTAATGTAGCCGATTTCAATTCGCAAAAAGACCAGGCAAAAATCCAAAAGTAGAAAAACTGTTCCAATGCTGCTGGTAAGAGGCTAATCCCACGTATTTTGTGACGAAAAATCGAATGGTGCAAACCGCGTTGCTCTCCGACCAATACTTTTGGCTGTAGCCACAAATGAATAATCAATGATGTCAAGATCACGTGCCCAGCAACGGCTCTTACTCCATGGAAACCAAGGAAATTTGCAATTTTTCAACAGCTGGAGTTGCCTGGCCCAATTGCGCATCCTTTGGCACCTTATTGATGTGGGTCAGTGTTCAATTGTACTTTTTACAGCGGATTGTATCAAGTACCATTTGTTTTTTTTGATATACAAATGGTGTGGTTTTTCTACATGTAGATAAAGACATTGAGTTTTTCTTCGACTTAGAAGTAAGACATTTGCTGGGTGAGTTAAATGGGCTTGGCCCAAAGATTTGACGTCGTCTGGGCTACCGAAGGGCACATAATTTATAATGAAAAGTTGAATATAGTAATGACCAGTCGCGATTGTACATAGTTAATGTAGCCGATTTCAATTAGCAAAAAGACCAGGCAAAAATCCGAAAGTAAAAGAAACAGTTCCAATGCTGCTGGTAAGAGCCTAATCCGACGTATTTTGTGACGAGAAGTCGAATGGTGCAAACCGCGTTGCTCTCCGACCAATACTTTTGGCTGTAGCCACAAATGAATAATCAATGATGTCAAGATCACGTGCCCAGCAACGGCTCTTAATCCATGGAAACCATAGAAATTTGCAATTTTTCAACAGCTGGAGATGCCTGGCCCAATTGCGCATCTTTTGGCACCTTATTGATGTGGGTCAGTGTTCAATTGTACTTTTTACAGCAGACTGTATCAAGTACCTTGTGTTTTTTTTTATATACAAATGGTGTGGTTTTTCTACATGTAGATAAAGACATTGAGTTTGTCTTCGACTTAGAAGTAAGACATTTGCTGGGTGAGTTAAAAGGGCTTGGCCCAAAGATTTGACGTCGTCTGGGCTACCGAAGGGCACATAACTTATAATGAAAAGTTGAATATAGTAATGACCAGTCGCGATTGTACATAGTTAATGTCTGGGCTACCGAAGGGCACATAACTTATAATAAAAAGTTGAATATAGTAATGACCAGTCGCGATTGTACATAGTTAATGTAGCCGATTTCAATTCGCAAAAAGACCAGGCAAAAATCCAAAAGTGGGCAAACTGTTCCAATGCTGCTGGTAAGAGGCTAATCCGACGTATTTTGTGACGAGAAATCGAATGGTGCAAACCGCGTTGCTCTCCGACCAATACTTTTGCCTGTAGCCACAAATGAATAATTAATGATGTCAAGATCACGTGCCCAGCAACGGCTCTTAATCCATGGACACCAAGGAAATTTGCAATTTTTCAACAGCTGGAGATGCCTGGCCCAATTGCGCATCTTTTGGCACCTTATTGATGTGGGTCAGTGTTCAATTGTACTTTTTACAGCAGACTGTATCAAGTACCTTGTGTTTTTTTATATACAAATGGTGTGGTTTTTCTACATGTAGATAAAGACATTGAGTTTGTCTTCGACTTAGAAGTAAGACATTTGCTGGGTGAGTTAAATGGGCTTGGCCCAAAGATTTGACGTCGTCTGGGCTACCGAAGGGCACATAACTTATAATGAAAAGTTGAATATAGTAATGACCAGTCGCGATTGTACATAGTTAATGTAGCCGATTTCAATTCGCAAAAAGACCAGGCAAAAATCCAAAAGTAGAAAAACTGTTCCAATGCTGCTGGTAAGAGGCTAATCCGACGTATTTTGTGACGAGAAATCGAATGGTGCAAACCGCGTTGCTCTCCGACCAATACTTTTGGCTGTAGCCACAAATGAATAATCAATGATGTCAAGATCACGTGCCCAGCAACGGCTCTTACTCCATGGAAACCAAGGAAATTTGCAATTTTTCAACAGCTGGAGATGCCTGGCCCAATTGCGCATCCTTTGGCACCTTATTGATGTGGGTCAGTGTTCAATTGTACTTTTTACAGCGGATTGTATCAAGTACCTTGTGTTTTTTTTATATACAAATGGTGTGGTTTTTCTACATGTAGATAAAGACATTGAGTTGTCTTCGACTTAGAAGAAAGACATTTGCTGGGTGAGTTAAATGGGCTTGGCCCAAAGATTTGACGTCGTCTGGGCTACCGAAGGGCACATAACTTATAATGAAATGCTGAATATAGTAATGAGCAGTCGCGATTGTACATAGTTAATGTAGCCGATTTCAATTCGCAAAAAGACCAGGCAAAAATCCAAAAGTAGAAAAACTGTTCCAATGCTGCTGGTAAGAGGCTAATCCGACGTATTTTGTGACGAGAAATCGAATGGTGCAAACCGCGTTGCTCTCCGACCAATACTTTTGGCTGTAGCCACAAATGAATAATCAATGATGTCAAGATCACGTGCCCAGCAACGGCTCTTAATCCATGGAAACCATAGAAATTTGCAATTTTTCAACAGCTGGAGATGCCTGGCCCAATTGCGCATCCTTTGGCACCTTATTGATGTGGGTCAGTGTTCAATTGTACTTTTTACAGCAGACTGTATCAAGTACCTTGTGTTTTTTTATAAACAAATGGTGTGGTTTTTCTACATGTAGACATTGAGTTTGTCTTCGACTTAGGAGAAAGACATTTGCTGGGTGAGTTAAATGGGCTTGGCCCAAAGATTTGACGTCGTCTGGGCTACCGAAGGGCACATAACTTATAATGAAATGCTGAATATAGTAATGACCAGTCGCGATTGTACATAGTTAATGTAGCCGATTTCAATTAGCAAAAAGACCAGGCAAAAATCCAAAAGTGGAAAAACTGTTCCAATGCTGCTGGTAAGAGGTTAATCCGACGTATTTTGTGACGAAAAATCGAATGGTGCAAACCGCGTTGCTCTCCGACCAATACTTTTGGCTGTAGCCACAAATAAATAATCAATGATGTCAAGATCACGTGCCCAGCAACGGCTCTTACTCCATGGAAACCAAGGAAATTTGCAACTTTTCAACAGCTGGAGATGCCTGGCCCAATTGCGCATCCTTTGGCACCTTATTGATGTGGGTCAGTGTTCAATTGTACTTTTTACAGCGGATTGTATCAAGTACCTTGTGTTTTTTTTATATACAAATGGTGTGGTTTTTCTACATGTAGATAAAGACATTGAGTTTGTCTTCGACTTAGAAGTAAGACATTTGCTGGGTGAGTTAAATGGGCTTGGCCCAAAGATTTGACGTCGTCTGGGCTACCGAAGGGCACATAACTTATAATGAAATGCTGAATATAGTAATGACCAGTCGCGATTGTACATAGTTAATGTAGCCGATTTCAATTCGCAAAAAGACCAGGCAAAAATCCAAAAGTAGAAAAACTGTTCCAATGCTGCTGGTAAGAGGCTAATCCGACGTATTTTGTGACGAGAAATCGAATGGTGCAAACCGCGTTGCTCTCCGACCAATACTTTTGGCTGTAGCCACAAATGAATAATCAATGATGTCAAGATCACGTGCCCAGCAACGGCTCTTAATCCATGGAAACCATAGAAATTTGCAATTTTTCAACAGCTGGAGATGCCTGGCCCAATTGCGCATCCTTTGGCACCTTATTGATGTGGGTCAGTGTTCAATTGTACTTTTTACAGCAGACTGTATCAAGTACCTTGTGTTTTTTTTATATACAAATGGTGTGGTTTTTCTACATGTAGATAAAGACATTGAGTTTGTCTTCGAATTAGAAGTAAGACATTTGCTGGGTGAGTTAAAAGGGCTTGGCCCAAAGATTTGACGTCGTCTGGGCTACCGAAGGGCACATAACTTATAATGAAAAGTTGAATATAGTAATGACCAGTCGCGATTGTACATAGTTAATGTCTGGGCTACCGAAGGGCACATAACTTATAATAAAAAGTTGAATATAGTAATGACCAGTCGCGATTGTACATAGTTAATGTAGCCGATTTCAATTCGCAAAAAGACCAGGCAAAAATCCAAAAGTGGGCAAACTGTTCCAATGCTGCTGGTAAGAGGCTAATCCGACGTATTTTGTGACGAGAAATCGAATGGTGCAAACCGCGTTGCTCTCCGACCAATACTTTTGCCTGTAGCCACAAATGAATAATTAATGATGTCAAGATCACGTGCCCAGCAACGGCTCTTAATCCATGGACACCATAGAAATTTGCAATTTTTCAACAGCTGGAGATGCCTGGCCCAATTGCGCATCTTTTGGCACCTTATTGATGTGGGTCAGTGTTCAATTGTACTTTTTACAGCAGACTGTATCAAGTACCTTGTGTTTTTTTATATACAAATGGTGTGGTTTTTCTACATGTAGATAAAGACATTGAGTTTGTCTTCGACTTAGAAGTAAGACATTTGCTGGGTGAGTTAAATGGGCTTGGCCCAAAGATTTGACGTCGTCTGGGCTACCGAAGGGCACATAACTTATAATGAAAAGTTGAATATAGTAATGACAAGTCGCGATTGTACATAGTTAATGTAGCCGATTTCAATTCGCAAAAAGACCAGGCAAAAATCCAAAAGTAGAAAAACTGTTCCAATGCTGCTGGTAAGAGGCTAATCCGACGTATTTTGTGACGAAAAATCGAATGGTGCAAACCGCGTTGCTCTCCGACCAATACTTTTGGCTGTAGCCACAAATGAATAATCAATGATGTCAAGATCACGTGCCCAGCAACGGCTCTTACTCCATGGAAACCAAGGAAATTTGCAATTTTTCAACAGCTGGAGATGCCTGGCCCAATTGCGCATCCTTTGGCACCTTATTGATGTGGGTCAGTGTTCAATTGTACTTTTTACAGCGGATTGTATCAAGTACCTTGTGTTTTTTTTATATACAAATGGTGTGGTTTTTCTACATGTAGATAAAGACATTGAGTTGTCTTCGACTTAGAAGAAAGACATTTGCTGGGTGAGTTAAATGGGCTTGGCCCAAAGATTTGACGTCGTCTGGGCTACCGAAGGGCACATAACTTATAATGAAATGCTGAATATAGTAATGAGCAGTCGCGATTGTACATAGTTAATGTAGCCGATTTCAATTCGCAAAAAGACCAGGCAAAAATCCAAAAGTAGAAAAACTGTTCCAATGCTGCTGGTAAGAGGCTAATCCGACGTATTTTGTGACGAGAAATCGAATGGTGCAAACCGCGTTGCTCTCCGACCAATACTTTTGGCTGTAGCCACAAATGAATAATCAATGATGTCAAGATCACGTGCCCAGCAACGGCTCTTACTCCATGGAAACCAAGGAAATTTGCAATTTTTCAACAGCTGGAGATGCCTGGCCCAATTGCGCATCCTTTGGCACCTTATTGATGTGGGTCAGTGTTCAATTGTACTTTTTACAGCGGATTGTATCAAGTACCATTTGTTTTTTTTGATATACAAATGGTGTGGTTTTTCTACATGTAGATAAAGACATTGAGTTTGTCTTCGACTTAGAAGTAAGACATTTGCTGGGTGAGTTAAATGGGCTTGGCCCAAAGATTTGACGTCGTCTGGGCTACCGAAGGGCACATAACTTATAATGAAAAGTTGAATATAGTAATGACCAGTCGCGATTGTACATAGTTAATGTAGCCGATTTCAATAAGCAAAAAGACCAGGCAAAAACACAAAAGTGGAAAAACTGTTCCAATGCTGCTGGTAAGAGGCTAATCCGACGTATTTTGTGACGAGAAATCGAATGGTGCAAACCGCGTTGCTCTCCGACCAATACTTTTGGCTGTAGCCACAAATGAATAATCAATGATGTCAAGATCACGTGCCCAGCAACGGCTCTTAATCCATGGAAACCATAGAAATTTGCAATTTTTCAACAGCTGGAGATGCCTGGCCCAATTGCGCATCCTTTGGCACCTTATGGATGTGGGTCAGTGTTCAATTGTACTTTTTACAGCAGACTGTATCAAGTACCTTGTGTTTTTTTATAAACAAATGGTGTGGTTTTTCTACATGTAGACATTGAGTTTGTCTTCGACTTAGGAGAAAGACATTTGCTGGGTGAGTTAAATGGGCTTGGCCCAAAGATTTGACGTCGTCTGGGCTACCGAAGGGCACATAACTTATAATGAAATGCTGAATATAGTAATGACCAGTCGCGATTGTACATAGTTAATGTAGCCGATTTCAATTAGCAAAAAGACCAGGCAAAAATCCAAAAGTGGAAAAACTGTTCCAATGCTGCTGGTAAGAGGTTAATCCCACGTATTTTGTGACGAGAAATCGAATGGTGCAAACCGCGTTGCTTTCCGACCAATACGTTTGGCTGTAGCCACAAATAAATAATCAATGATGTCAAGATCACGTGCCCAGCAACGGCTCTTACTCCATGGAAACCAAGGAAATTTGCAATTTTTCAACAGCTGGAGATGCCTGGCCCAATTGCGCATCCTTTGGCACCTTATTGATGTGGGTCAGTGTTCAATTGTACTTTTCACAGCGGATTGTATCAAGTACCTTGTGTTTTTTTTATATACAAATGGTGTGGTTTTTCTACATGTAGATAAAGACATTGAGTTTTTCTTCGACTTAGAAGTAAGACATTTGCTGGGTGAGTTAAATGGGCTTGGCCCAAAGATTTGACGTCGTCTGGGCTACCGAAGGGCACATAACTTATAATGAAAAGTTGAATATAGTAATGACCAGTCGCGATTGTACATAGTTAATGTAGCCGATTTCAATTCGCAAAAAGACCAGGCAAAAATCCAAAAGTAGAAAAACTGTTCCAATGCTGCTGGTAAGAGGCTAATCCGACGTATTTTGTGACGAAAAATCGAATGGTGCAAACCGCGTTGCTCTCCGACCAATACTTTTGGCTGTAGCCACAAATGAATAATCAATGATGTCAAGATCACGTGCCCAGCAACGGCTCTTACTCCATGGAAACCAAGGAAATTTGCAATTTTTCAACAGCTGGAGATGCCTGGCCCAATTGCGCATCCTTTGGCACCTTATTGATGTGGGTCAGTGTTCAATTGTACTTTTTACAGCGGATTGTATCAAGTACCATTTGTTTTTTTTGATATACAAATGGTGTGGTTTTTCTACATGTAGATAAAGACATTGAGTTTTTCTTCGACTTAGAAGTAAGACATTTGCTGGGTGAGTTAAATGGGCTTGGCCCAAAGATTTGACGTCGTCTGGGCTACCGAAGGGCACATAACTTATAATGAAAAGTTGAATATAGTAATGACCAGTCGCGATTGTACATAGTTAATGTAGCCGATTTCAATTAGCAAAAAGACCGGGCAAAAATCCGAAAGTAAAAGAAACAGTTCCAATGCTGCTGGTAAGAGCCTAATCCGACGTATTTTGTGACGAGAAGTCGAATGGTGCAAACCGCGTTGCTCTCCGACCAATACTTTTGGCTGTAGCCACAAATGAATAATCAATGATGTCAAGATCACGTGCCCAGCAACGGCTCTTAATCCTTGGAAACCATAGAAATTTGCAATTTTTCAACAGCTGGAGATGCCTGGCCCAATTGCGCATCTTTTGGCACCTTATTGATGTGGGTCAGTGTTCAATTGTACTTTTTACAGCAGACTGTATCAAGTACCTTGTGTTTTTTTTATATACAAATGGTGTGGTTTTTCTACATGTAGATAAAGACATTGAGTTTGTCTTCGACTTAGAAGAAAGACATTTGCTGGGTGAGTTAAATGGGCTTGGCCCAAAGATTTGACGTCGTCTGGGCTACCGAAGGGCACATAACTTATAATGAAAAGTTGAATATAGTAATGACCAGTCGCGATTGTACATAGTTAATGTCTGGGCTACCGAAGGGGCACATAACTTAAAATAAAAAGTTGAATATAGTAATGACCAGTCGCGATTGTACATAGTTAATGTAGCCGATTTCAATTCGCAAACAGACCAGGCAAAAATCCAAAAGTATGCAAACTGTTCCAATGCTGCTGGTAAGAGGCTTATCCGACGTATTTTGTGACGAGAAATGGAATGGTGCAAACCGCGTTGCTCTCCGACCAATACTTTTGGCTGTAGCCACAAATGAATAATCAATGATGTCAAGATCACGTGCCCAGCAACGGCTCTTACTCCATGGAAACCAAGGAAATTTGCAATTTTTCAGCAGCTGGAGATGCCTGGTCCAATTGCGCATCCTTTGGCACCCTATTGATGTGGGTCAGTGTTCAATTGTACTTTTTACAGCGGATTGTATCAAGTACCTTGTGTTTTTTTTATATACAAATGGTGTGGTTTTTCTACATGTAGATAAAGACATTGAGTTTGTCTTCGACTTAGAAGTAAGACATTTGCTGGGTGAGTTAAATGGGCTTGGCCCAAAGATTTGACGTCGTCTGGGCTACCGAAGGGCACATAACTTATAATGAAAAGTTGAATATAGTAATGACCAGTCGCGATTGTACATAGTTAATGTAGCCGATTTCAATTCGCAAAAAGACCAGGCAAAAATCCAAAAGTAGAAAAACTGTTCCAATGCTGCTGGTAAGAGGCTAATCCGACGTATTTTGTGACGAAAAATCGAATGGTGCAAACCGCGTTGCTCTCCGACCAATACTTTTGGCTGTAGCCACAAATGAATAATCAATGATGTCAAGATCACGTGCCCAGCAACGGCTCTTACTCCATGGAAACCAAGGAAATTTGCAATTTTTCAACAGCTGGAGATGCCTGGCCCAATTGCGCATCCTTTGGCACCTTATTGATGTGGGTCAGTGTTCAATTGTACTTTTTACAGCGGATTGTATCAAGTACCATTTGTTTTTTTTGATATACAAATGGTGTGGTTTTTCTACATGTAGATAAAGACATTGAGTTTTTCTTCGACTTAGAAGTAAGACATTTGCTGGGTGAGTTAAATGGGCTTGGCCCAAAGATTTGACGTCGTCTGGGCTACCGAAGGGCACATAACTTATAATGAAAAGTTGAATATAGTAATGACCAGTCGCGATTGTACATAGTTAATGTAGCCGATTTCAATTCGCAAAAAGACCAGGCAAAAATCCAAAAGTAGAAAAACTGTTCCAATGCTGCTGGTAAGAGGCTAATCCGACGTATTTTGTGACGAGAAATCGAAATGGTGCAAACCGCGTTGCTCTCCGACCAATACTTTTGGCTGTAGCCACAAATGAATAATCAATGATGTCCAGATCACGTGCCCAGCAACGGCTCTTACTCCATGGAAACCAAGGAAATTTGCAATTTTTCAACAGCTGGAGATGCCTGGCTTAATTGCGCATCCTTTGGCACCTTATTGATGTGGGTCAGTGTTCAATTGTACTTTTTACAGCAGACTGTATCAAGTACCTTGTGTTTTTTTGATAAACAAATGGTGTGGTTTTTCTACATGTAGATAAAGACATTGAGTTTGTCTTCGACTTAGAAGTAAGACATTTGCTGGGTGAGTTAAATGGGCTTGGCCCAAAGATTTGACGTCGTCTGGGCTACCGAAGGGCACATAACTTATAATGAAATGCTAAATATAGTAATGACCAGTCGCGATTGTACATAGTTAATGTAGCCGATTTCAATTAGCAAAAAGACCAGGCAAAAATCCAAAAGTGGAAAAACTGTTCCAATGCTGCTGGTAAGAGGCTAATCCCACGTATTTTGTGACGAGAAATCGAATGGTGCAAACCGCGTTGCTTTCCGACCAATACTTTTGGCTGTAGCCACAAATGAATAATCAATGATGTCAAGATCACGTGCCCAGCAACGGCTCTTACTCCATGGAAACCAAGGAAATTTGCAATTTTTCAACAGCTGGAGATGCCTGGCCCAATTGCGCATCCTTTGGCACCTTATTGATGTGGGTCAGTGTTCAATTGTACTTTTTACAGCGGATTGTATCAAGTACCTTTTGTTTTTTTTATATACAAATGGTGTGGTTTTTCTACATGTAGATAAAGACATTGAGTTTGTCTTCGACTTAGAAGTAAGACATTTGCTGGGTGAGTTAAATGGGCTTGACCCAAAGATTTGACGTCGTCTGGGCTACCGAAGGGCACATAACTTATAATGAAAAGTTGAATATAGTAATGACCAGTCGCGATTGTACATAGTTAATGTAGCTGATTTCAATAAGCAAAAAGACCAGGCAAAAACACAAAAGTGGAAAAACTGTTCCAATGCTGCTGGAAAGAGGCTAATCCGACGTATTTTGTGACGAGAAATCGAATGGTGCAAACCGCGTTGCTCTCCGACCAATACTTTTGGCTGTAGCCACAAATGAATAATCAATGATGTCAAGATCACGTGCCCAGCAACGGCTCTTAATCCATGGAAACCATAGAAATTTGCAATTTTTCAACAGCTGGAGATGCCTGGCCCAATTGCGCATCCTTTGGCACCTTATTGATGTGGGTCAGTGTTCAATTGTACTTTTTACAGCAGACTGTATCAAGTACCTTGTGTTTTTTTATAAACAAATGGTGTGGTTTATCTACATGTAGATAAAGACATTGAGTTTGTCTTCGACTTAGGAGTAAGACATTTGCTGGGTGAGTTAAATGGGCTTGGCCCAAAGATTTGACGTCGTCTGGGCTACCGAAGGGCACATAACTTATAATGAAATGCTGAATATAGTAATGACCAGTCGCGATTGTACATAGATAATGTAGCCGAATTCAATTAGCAAAAAGACCAGGCAAAAATCCAAAAGTGGAAAAACTGTTCCAATGCTGCTGGTAAGAGGCTAATCCGACGTATTTTGTGACGAGAAATCGAATGGTGCAAACCGCGTTGCTCTGCGACCAATACTTTTGGCTGTAGCCACAAATGAATAATCAATGATGTCAAGATCACGTGCCCAGCAACGGCTCTTACTCCATGGAAACCAAGGAAATTTGCAATTTTTCAACAGCTGGAGATGCCTGGCCCAATTGCGCATCCTTTGGCACCTTATTGATGTGGGTCAGTGTTCAATTGTACTTTTCACAGCGGATTGTATCAAGTACCTTGTGTTTTTTTTATATACAAATGGTGTGGTTTTTCTACATGTAGATAAAGACATTGAGTTTTTCTTCGACTTAGAAGTAAGAAATTTGCTGGGTGAGTTAAATGGGCTTGGCCCAAAGATTTGACGTCGTCTGGGCTACCGAAGGGCACATAACTTATAATGAAAAGTTGAATATAGTAATGACCAGTCGCGATTGTACATAGTTAATGTAGCCGATTTCAATTCGCAAAAAGACCAGGCAAAAATCCAAAAGTAGAAAAACTGTTCCAATGCTGCTGGTAAGAGGCTAATCCGACGTATTTTGTGACGAGAAATCGAATGGTGCAAACCGCGTTGCTCTCCGACCAATACTTTTGGCTGTAGCCACAAATGAATAATCAATGATGTCCAGATCACGTGCCCAGCAACGGCTCTTACTCCATGGAAACCAAGGAAATTTGCAATTTTTCAACAGCTGGAGATGCCTGGCTTAATTGCGCATCCTTTGGCACCTTATTGATGTGGGTCAGTGTTCAATTGTACTTTTTACAGCAGACTGTATCAAGTACCTTGTGTTTTTTTATAAACAAATGGTGTGGTTTTTCTACATGTAGATAAAGACATTGAGTTTGTCTTCGACTTAGAAGTAAGACATTTGCTGGGTGAGTTAAATGGGCTTGCCCAAAGATTTGACGTCGTCTGGGCTACCGAAGGGCACATAACTTATAATGAAATGCTAAATATAGTAATGACCAGTCGGGATTGTACATAGTTAATGTAGCCGATTTCAATTAGCAAAAAGACCAGGCAAAAATCCAAAAGTGGAAAAACTGTTCCAATGCTGCTGGTAAGAGGCTAATCCCACGTATTTTGTGACGAGAAATCGAATGGTGCAAACCGCGTTGCTTTCCGACCAATACTTTTGGCTGTAGCCACAAATGAATAATCAATGATGTCAAGATCACGTGCCCAGCAACGGCTCTTACTCCATGGAAACCAAGGAAATTTGCAATTTTTCAACAGCTGGAGATGCCTGGCCCAATTGCGCATCCTTTGGCACCTTATTGATGTGGGTCAGTGTTCAATTGTACTTTTTACAGCGGATTGTATCAAGTACCTTTTGTTTTTTTTATATACAAATGGTGTGGTTTTTCTACATGTAGATAAAGACATTGAGTTTGTCTTCGACTTAGAAGTAAGACATTCGCTGGGTGAGTTAAATGGGCTTGGCCCAAAGATTTGACGTCGTCTGGGCTACCGAAGGGCACATAACTTATAATGAAAAGTTGAATATAGTAATGACCAGTCGCGATTGTACATAGTTAATGTAGCCGATTTCAATAAGCAAAAAGACCAGGCAAAAACACAAAAGTGGAAAAACTGTTCCAATGCTGCTGGAAAGAGGCTAATCCGACGTATTTTGTGACGAGAAATCGAATGGTGCAAACCGCGTTGCTCTCCGACCAATACTTTTGGCTGTAGCCACAAATGAATAATCAATGATGTCAAGATCACGTGCCCAGCAACGGCTCTTAATCCATGGAAACCATAGAAATTTGCAATTTTTCAACAGCTGGAGATGCCTGGCCCAATTGCGCATCCTTTGGCACCTTATTGATGTGGGTCAGTGTTCAATTGTACTTTTTACAGCAGACTGTATCAAGTACCTTGTGTTTTTTTATAAACAAATGGTGTGGTTTATCTACATGTAGATAAAGACATTGAGTTTGTCTTCGACTTAGGAGTAAGACATTTGCTGGGTGAGTTAAATGGGCTTGGCCCAAAGATTTGACGTCGTCTGGGCTACCGAAGGGCACATAACTTATAATGAAATGCTAAATATAGTAATGACCAGTCGCGATTGTACATAGTTAATGTAGCCGATTTCAATTAGCAAAAAGACCAGGCAAAAATCCAAAAGTGGAAAAACTGTTCCAATGCTGCTGGTAAGAGGCTAATCCCACGTATTTTGTGACGAGAAATCGAATGGTGCAAACCGCGTTGCTTTCCGACCAATACTTTTGGCTGTAGCCACAAATGAATAATCAATGATGTCAAGATCACGTGCCCAGCAACGGCTCTTACTCCATGGAAACCAAGGAAATTTGCAATTTTTCAACAGCTGGAGATGCCTGGCCCAATTGCGCATCCTTTGGCACCTTATTGATGTGGGTCAGTGTTCAATTGTACTTTTTACAGCGGATTGTATCAAGTACCTTTTGTTTTTTTTATATACAAATGGTGTGGTTTTTCTACATGTAGATAAAGACATTGAGTTTGTCTTCGACTTAGAAGTAAGACATTTGCTGGGTGAGTTAAATGGGCTTGGCCCAAAGATTTGACGTCGTCTGGGCTACCGAAGGGCACATAACTTATAATGAAAAGTTGAATATAGTAATGACCAGTCGCGATTGTACATAGTTAATGTAGCCGATTTCAATAAGCAAAAAGACCAGGCAATAACACAAAAGTGGAAAAACTGTTCCAATGCTGCTGGAAAGAGGCTAATCCGACGTATTTTGTGACGGGAAATCGAATGGTGCAAACCGCGTTGCTCTCCGACCAATACTTTTGGCTGTAGCCACAAATGAATAATCAATGATGTCAAGATCACGTGCCCAGCAACGGCTCTTAATCCATGGAAACCATAGAAATTTGCAATTTTTAAACAGCTGGAGATGCCTGGCCCAATTGCGCATCCTTTGCCACCTTATTGATGTAAGTCAGTGTTCAATTGTACTTTTCACAGCGGATTGTATCAAGTACCTTGTGTTTTTTTTATATACAAATGGTGTGGTTTTTCTACATGTAGATAAAGACATTGAGTTTTTCTTCGACTTAGAAGTAAGACATTTGCTGGGTGAGTTAAATGGGCTTGGCCCAAAGATTTGACGTCGTCTGGGCTACCGAAGGGCACATAACCTATAATAAAATGCTGAATATAGTAATGACCAGTCGCGATTGTACATAGTTAATGTAGCCGATTTCAATTCGCAAAAAGACCAGGCAAAAATCCAAAAGTAGAAAAACTGTTCTAATGCTTCTGGTAAGAAGGTAATATGACGTATTTTGTGACGAGAAATCGAATGGTGCAAACCGCGTTGCTCTCCGACCAATACTTTTGGCTGTAGCCACAAATGAATAATCAATGATGTCAAGATCACGTGCCCATCAACGGCTCTTACTCCATGGAAACCAAGGAAATTTGCAATTTTTCAACAGCTGGAGATGCCTGGCCCAATTGCGCATCCTTTGGCACCTTATTGATGTGGGTCAGTGTTCAATTGTACTTTTTACAGCGGATTGTATCAAGTACCTTTTGTTTTTTTTGATAGACAAATGGTGTGGTTTTTCTACATGTAGATAAAGACATTGAGTTTGTCTTCGACTTAGAAGTAAGACATTTGCTGGGTGAGTTAAATGGGCTTGGCCCAAAGATTTGACGTCGTCTGGGCTACCGAAGGGCACATAACTTATAATGAAAAGTTGAATATAGTAATGACCAGTCGCGATTGTACATAGTTAATGTAGCCGATTTCAATTAGCAAAAAGACCAGGCAAAAATCCGAAAGTAAAAGAAACAGTTCCAATGCTGCTGGTAAGAGCCTAATCCGACGTATTTTGTGACGAGAAGTCGAATGGTGCAAACCGCGTTGCTCTCCGACCAATACTTTTGGCTGTAGCCACAAATGAATAATCAATGATGTCAAGATCACGTGCCCAGCAACGGCTCTTAATCCATGGAAACCATAGAAATTTGCAATTTTTCAACAGCTGGAGATGCCTGGCCCAATTGCGCATCTTTTGGCACCTTATTGATGTGGGTCAGTGTTCAATTGTACTTTTTACAGCAGACTGTATCAAGTACCTTGTGTTTTTTTTATATACAAATGGTGTGGTTTTTCTACATGTAGATAAAGACATTGAGTTTGTCTTCGACTTAGAAGTAAGACATTTGCTGGGTGAGTTAAATGGGCTTGGCCCAAAGATTTGACGTCGTCTGGGCTACCGAAGGGCACATAACTTATAATGAAAAGTTGAATATAGTAATGACCAGTCGCGATTGTACATAGTTAATGTAGCCGATTTCAATTCGCAAAAAGACCAGGCAAAAATCCAAAAGTAGAAAAACTGTTCCAATGCTGCTAGTAATAGGCTAATCCGACGTATTTTGTGACGAGAAATCGAATGGTGCAAACCGCGTTGCTCTCCGACCAATACTTTTGGCTGTAGCCACAAATGAATAATCAATGATGTCAAGATCACGTGCCCAGCAACGGCTCTTACTCCATGGAAACCAAGGAAATTTGCAATTTTTCAACAGCTGGAGATGTCTGGCCCAATTGCGCATCCTTTGGCACCTTATTGATGTGGGTCAGTGTTCAATTGTACTTTTTACAGCGGATTGTATCAAGTACCTTTTGTTTTTTTTATATACAAATGGTGTGGTTTTTCTACATGTAGATAAAGACATTGAGTTTGTCTTCGACTTAGAAGTAAGACATTTGCTGGGTGAGTTAAATGGGCTTGGCCCAAAGATTTGACGTCGTCTGGGCTACCGAAGGGCACATAACTTATAATAAAAAGTTGAATATAGTAATGACCAGTCGCGATTGTACATAGTTAATGTAGCCGATTTCAATTCGCAAAAAGACCAGGCAAAAATCCAAAAGTGGGCAAACTGTTCCAATTCTGCTGGTAAGAGGCTAATCCGACGTATTTTGTGACGAGAAATCGAATGGTGCAAACCGCGTTGCTCTCCGACCAATACTTTTGGCTGTAGCCACAAATGAATAATCAATGATGTCAAGATCACGTGCCCAGCAACGGCTCTTAATCCATGGACACCATAGAAATTTGCAATTTTTCAACAGCTGGAGATGCCTGGCCCAATTGCGCATCTTTTGGCACCTTATTGATGTGGGTCAGTGTTCAATTGTACTTTTTACAGCAGACTGTATCAAGTACCTTGTTTTTTTTTATATACAAATGGTGTGGTTTTTCTACATGTAGATAAAGACATTGAGTTTGTCTTCGACTTAGAAGTAAGACATTTGCTGAGTGAGTTAAATGGGCTTGGCCCAAAGATTTGACGTCGTCTGGGCTACCGAAGGGCACATAACTTATAATGAAAAGTTGAATATAGTAATGACCAGTCGCGATTGTACATAGTTAATGTAGCCGATTTCAATTCGCAAAAAGACCAGGCAAAAATCCAAAAGTAGAAAAACTGTTCCAATGCTGCTGGTAAGAGGCTAATCCCACGTATTTTGTGACGAGAAATCGAATGGTGCAAACCGCGTTGCTTTCCGACCAATACTTTTGGCTGTAGCCACAAATGAATAATCAATGATGTCAAGATCACGTGCCCAGCAACGGCTCTTACTCCATGGAAACCAAGGAAATTTGCAATTTTTCAACAGCTGGAGATGCCTGGCCCAATTGCGCATCCTTTGGCACCTTATTGATGTGGGTCAGTGTTCAATTGTACTTTTTACAGCGGATTGTATCAAGTACCTTTTGTTTTTTTTATATACAAATGGTGTGGTTTTTCTACATGTAGATAAAGACATTGAGTTTGTCTTCGACTTAGAAGTAAGACATTTGCTGGGTGAGTTAAATGGGCTTGGCCCAAAGATTTGACGTCGTCTGGGCTACCGAAGGGCACATAACTTATAATGAAAAGTTGAATATAGTAATGACCAGTCGCGATTGTACATAGTTAATGTAGCCGATTTCAATAAGCAAAAAGACCAGGCAAAAACACAAAAGTGGAAAAACTGTTCCAATGCTGCTGGAAAGAGGCTAATCCGACGTATTTTGTGACGAGAAATCGAATGGTGCAAACCGCGTTGCTCTCCGACCAATACTTTTGGCTGTAGCCACAAATGAATAATCAATGATGTCAAGATCACGTGCCCAGCAACGGCTCTTACTCCATGGAAACCAAGGAAATTTGCAATTTTTCAACAGCTGGAGATGTCTGGCCCAATTGCGCATCCTTTGGCACCTTATTGATGTGGGTCAGTGTTCAATTGTACTTTTTACAGCGGATTGTATCAAGTACCTTTTGTTTTTTTTATATACAAATGGTGTGGTTTTTCTACATGTAGATAAAGACATTGAGTTTGTCTTCGACTTAGAAGTAAGACATTTGCTGGGTGAGTTAAATGGGCTTGGCCCAAAGATTTGACGTCGTCTGGGCTACCGAAGGGCACATAACTTATAATAAAAAGTTGAATATAGTAATGACCAGTCGCGATTGTACATAGTTAATGTAGCCGATTTCAATTCGCAAAAAGACCAGGCAAAAATCCAAAAGTGGGCAAACTGTTCCAATTCTGCTGGTAAGAGGCTAATCCGACGTATTTTGTGACGAGAAATCGAATGGTGCAAACCGCGTTGCTCTCCGACCAATACTTTTGGCTGTAGCCACAAATGAATAATCAATGATGTCAAGATCACGTGCCCAGCAACGGCTCTTAATCCGTGGACACCATAGAAATTTGCAATTTTTCAACAGCTGGAGATGCCTGGCCCAATTGCGCATCTTTTGGCACCTTATTGATGTGGGTCAGTGTTCAATTGTACTTTTTACAGCAGACTGTATCAAGTACCTTGTTTTTTTTTATATACAAATGGTGTGGTTTTTCTACATGTAGATAAAGACATTGAGTTTGTCTTCGACTTAGAAGTAAGACATTTGCTGGGTGAGTTAAATGGGCTTGGCCCAAAGATTTGACGTCGTCTGGGCTACCGAAGGGCACATAACTTATAATGAAAAGTTGAATATAGTAATGACCAGTCGCGATTGTACATAGTTAATGTAGCCGATTTCAATTCGCAAAAAGACCAGGCAAAAATCCGAAAGTAGAAAAACTGTTCCAATGCTGCTGGTAAGAGGCTAATCCGACGTATTTTGTGACGAAAAATCGAATGGTGCAAACCGCGTTGCTATCCGACCAATACTTTTGGCTGTAGCCACAAATGAATAATCAATGATGTCAAGATCACGTGCCCAGCAACGGCTCTTACTCCATGGAAACCAAGGAAATTTGCAATTTTTTCAACAGCTGGAGATGCCTGGCCCAATTGCGCATCCTTTGGCACCTTATTGATGTGGGTCAGTGTTCAATTGTACTTTTTACAGCGGATTGTATCAAGTACCTTGTGTTTTTTTTATATACAAATGGTGTGGTTTTTCTACATGTAGATAAAGACATTGAGTTTGTCTTCGACTTAGAAGTAAGACATTTGCTGGGTGAGTTAAATGGGCTTGGCCCAAAGATTTGACGTCGTCTGGGCTACCGAAGGGCACATAACTTATAATGAAATGCTGAATATAGTAATGAGCAGTCGCGATTGTACATAGTTAATGTAGCCGATTTCAATTCGCAAAAGACCAGGCAAAAATCCAAAAGTAGAAAAACTGTTCCAATGCTTCTGGTAAGAGGCTAATCCGACGTATTTTGTGACGAGAAATCGAATGGTGCAAACCGCGTTGCTCTCCGACCAATACTTTTGGCTGTAGCCACAAATGAATAATCAATGATGTCAAGATCACGTGCCCAGCAACGGCTCTTACTCCATGGAAACCAAGGAAATTTGCAATTTTTCAACAGCTGGAGATGCCTGGCCCAATTGCGCATCCTTTGGCACCTTATTGATGTGGGTCAGTGTTCAATTGTACTTTTCACAGCGGATTGTATCAAGTACCTTGTGTTTTTTTTATATACAAATGGTGTGGTTTTTCTACATGTAGATAAAGACATTGAGTTTGTCTTCGACTTAGAAGTAAGACATTTGCTGGGTGAGTTAAATGGCTTGGCCCAAAGATTTGACGTCGTCTGGGCTACCGAAGGGCACATAACTTATAATGAAAAGTTGAATATAGTAATGACCAGTCGCGATTGTACATAGTTAATGTAGCCGATTTCAATTCGCAAAAAGACCAGGCAAAAATCCAAAAGTAGAAAAACTGTTCCAATGCTGCTGGTAAGAGGCTAATCCGACGTAGTTTGTGACGAGAATCGAATGGTGGAAACCGCGTTGCTCTCCGACCAATACTTTTGGCTGTAGCCACAAATGAATAATCAATGATGTCAAGATCACGTGCCCAGCAACGGTTCTTACTCCATGGAAACCATAGAAATTTGCAATTTTTCAACAGCTGGGGATGCCTGGCCCAATTGCGCATCCTTTGGCACCTTATTGATGTGGGTCAGTGTTCAATTGTACTTTTTACAGCGGATTGTATCAAGTACCTTTTGTTTTTTTTTATATACAAATGGTGTGGTTTTTCTACATGTAGATAAAGACATTGAGTTTGTCTTCGACTTAGAAGTAAGACATTTGCTGGGTGAGTTAAATGGGCTTGCCCAAAGATTTGACGTCGTCTGGGCTACCGAAGGGGCACATAACTTATAATGAAATGCTAAATATAGTAATGACCAGTCGGGATTGTACATAGTTAATGTAGCCGATTTCAATTAGCAAAAAGACCAGGCAAAAATCCAAAAGTGGAAAAACTGTTCCAATGCTGCTGGTAAGAGGCTAATCCCACGTATTTTGTGACGAGAAATCGAATGGTGCAAACCGCGTTGCTTTCCGACCAATACTTTTGGCTGTAGCCACAAATGAATAAATCAATGATGTCAAGATCACGTGCCCAGCAACGGCTCTTACTCCATGGAAACCAAGGAATTTGCAATTTTTCAACAGCTGGAGATGCCTGGCCCAATTGCGCATCCTTTGGCACCTTATGATGTGGGTCAGTGTTCAATTGTACTTTTACAGCGGATTGTATCAAGTACCTTTTGTTTTTTTATATACAAATGGTGTGGTTTTTCTACATGTAGATAAAGACATTGAGTTTGTCTTCGACTTAGAAGTAAGACATTCGCTGGGTGAGTTAAATGGGGCTTGGCCCAAAGATTTGACGTCGTCTGGGCTACCCGAAGGGCACATAACTTATAATGAAAAGTTGAATATAGTAATGACCAGTCGCGATTGTACATAGTTAATGTAGCCGATTTCAATAAGCAAAAAGACCAGGCAAAAACACAAAAGTGGAAAAACTGTTCCAATGCTGCTGGAAAGAGGCTAATCCGACGTATTTTGTGACGAGAAATCGAATGGTGCAAACCGCGTTGCTCTCCGACCAATACTTTTGGCTGTAGCCACAAATGAATAATCAATGATGTCAAGATCACGTGCCCAGCAACGGCTCTTAATCCATGGAAACCATAGAAATTTGCAATTTTTCAACAGCTGGAGATGCCTGGCCCAATTGCGCATCCTTTGGCACCTTATTGATGTGGGTCAGTGTTCAATTGTACTTTTTACAGCAGACTGTATCAAGTACCTTGTGTTTTTTTATAAACAAATGGTGTGGTTTATCTACATGTAGATAAAGGACATTGAGTTTGTCTTCGACTTAGGAGTAAGACATTTGCTGGGTGAGTTAAATGGGCTTGGCCCAAAGATTTGACGTCGTCTGGGCTACCGAAGGGCACATAACTTATAATGAAATGCTAAATATAGTAATGACCAGTCGCGATTGTACATAGTTAAATGTAGCCGATTTCAATTAGCAAAAAGACCAGGCAAAAATCCAAAAGTGGAAAAACTGTTCCAATGCTGCTGGTAAGAGGCTAATCCCACGTATTTTCTGACGAGAAATCGAATGGTGCAAACCGCGTTGCTTTCCGACCAATACTTTTGCTGTAGCCACAAATGAATAATCAATGATGTCAAGATCACGTGCCCAGCAACGGCTCTTACTCCATGGAAACCAAGGAAATTTGCAATTTTTCAACAGCTGGAGATGCCTGGCCCAATTGCGCATCCTTTGGCACCTTATTGATGTGGTCAGTGTTCAATTGTACTTTTTACAGCGGATTGTATCAAGTACCTTTTGTTTTTTTTTATATACAAATGGTGTGGTTTTTCTACATGTAGATAAAGGACATTGAGTTTGTCTTCGACTTAGAAGTAAGACATTTTGCTGGGTGAGTTAATGGGCTTGGCCCAAAGATTTGACGTCGTCTGGGCTACCGAAGGCACATAACTTATAATGAAAAGTTGAATATAGTAATGACCAGTCGCGATTGTACATAGTTAATGTAGCCGATTTCAATAAGCAAAAAGACCAGGCAATAACACAAAAGTGGAAAAACTGTTCCAATGCTGCTGGAAAGAGGCTAATCCGACGTATTTTGTGACGGGAAATCGAATGGTGCAAACCGCGTTGCTCTCCGACCAATACTTTTTGGCTGTAGCCACAAATGAATAATCAATGATGTCAAGATCACGTGCCCAGCAACGGCTTCTTATCCATGGAAACCATAGAAATTTGCAATTTTTAAACAGCTGGAGATGCCTGCCCAATTGCGCATCCTTTGCCACCTTATTGATGTAAGTCAGTGTTCAATTGTA
>NW_027018221.1:0-54977 GCF_032854445.1 Liolophura sinensis | reverse complement strand
AGATACAGTCCTGCTGTAAAAAGTACAACTGATCACTGAACCACATCAATAAGGTTCTAAAAGATGCGGAATTGGCCCAGGCATCGGCAGCTGTTTAAAAAATTGCAAATTTCCATGGTTTCCATGGAGTAAGAGCCGTTGCTGGCCACGTGACTATGACATCAATGATCATTCAATTGTCGCTACAGCCAAAAGTATTGGTCGGAGAGCAACGCGGTTTGCACCATTCGATTTCTCGTCACAAAATACGTCGGATTAGCCTCTTACCAGCAGCACTGGAACAGTTTTTCCACTTTTGCATTTTTGTTTGGTCTTTTTGTTAATTGAAATCGGATACACTGTACTATGCACAATCGCGACTGGTCGTTACTATATTCAACTTTTAACTATACGTTATGTGCCCTTCGGTAGCCCAGAAGACGTCAAATCTTTGGGCTAAGCCCATTTAACTCATCCAGCAATTGTCTTACTTTTAAGTCCAAGACAATCTCAATGTCTTTATCTACGTGTAGAAAAAACCACACCATTTGTACATAAAAAACACAAGGTACTAGATACAGTCTGCTGTAAAAAGAACAACTGATCACTGAACCACATCAATAAGGTTCTAAAAGATGCGGAATTGGCCCAGGCATCGGCAGCTGTTTAAAAAATTGCAAATTTCCCTGGTTTCCATGGAGTAAGAGCCGTTGCTGGGCACGTGACTATGACATCAATGATCATTCAATTGTCGCTACAGCCAAAAGTATTGGTCGGAGAACAACGCGGTTTGCACCATTCGATTTCTCGTGACAAAATACGTCGGATTAGCCTCTTACCAGCAGCACTGGAACAGTTTTTCCACTTTTGCATTTTTGCCTGGTCTTTTTGTTAATTGAAATCGGATACACTGTACTATGCACAATCGCGACTGGTCGTTACTATATTCAACTTTTAACTATACGTTATGTGCCCTTCGGTAGCCCAGAAGACGTCAAATCTTTGGGCTAAGCCCATTTAACTCATCCAGCAATTGTCTTACTTTTAAGTCCAAGACAATCTCAATGTCTTTATCTACGTGTAGAAAAACCACACCATTTGTACATAAAAAAACACAATGTACTAGATACAATCTGCTGTAAAAAGTACAACTGATCACTGAACCACATCTATAAGGTTCTAATAGATGCGGAATTGGGCCAGGCATCGGCAGCTGTTTAAAAAATTGCAAATTTCCCTGGTTTCCATGGAGTAAGAGCCGTTGCTGGGCACGTGACTATGACATCAATGATCATTCAATTGTGGCTACAGCCAAAAGTATTGGTCGGAGAGCAACGCGGTTTGCACCATTCGATTTCTCGTCACAAAATACGTCGGATTAGCCTCTTACCAGCAGCACTGGAACAGTTTTTCCACTTTTGCATTTTTGTTTGGTCTTTTTGTTAATTGAAATCGGATACACTGTACTATGCACAATCGCGACTGGTCGTTACTATATTCAACTTTTAACTATACGTTATGTGCCCTTCGGTAGCCCAGAAGACGTCAAATCTTTGGGCTAAGCCCATTTAACTCATCCAGCAATTGTCTTACTTTTAAGTCCAAGACAATCTCAATGTCTTTATCTACGTGTAGAAAAACCACACCATTTGTACATAAAAAACACAAGGTACTAGATACAGTCTGCTGTAAAAAGAAGAACTGATCACTGAACCACATCAATAAGGTTCTAAAAGATGCGGAATTGGCCCAGGCATCGGCAGCTGTTTAAAAAATTGCAAATTTCCCTGGTTTCCATGGAGTAAGAGCCGTTGCTGGGCACGTGACTATGACATCAATGATCATTCAATTGTCGCTACAGCCAAAAGTATTGGTTGGAGAACAACGCGGTTTGCACCATTCGATTTCTCGTGACAAAATACGTCGGATTAGCCTCTTACCAGCAGCACTGGAACAGTTTTTCCACTTTTGCATTTTTGCCTGGTCTTTTTGTTAATTGAAATCAGATACACTGTACTATGCACAATCGCGACTGGTCGTTACTATATTCAACTTTTTACTATACGTTATGTGCCCTTCGGTAGCCCAGAAGACGTCAAATCTTTGGGCTAAGCCCATTTAACTCATCCAGCAATTGTCTTACTTTTAAGTCCAAGACAATCTCAATGTCTTTATCTACGTGTAGAAAAACCACACCATTTGTACATAAAAAACACAATGTACTAGATACAGTCTGCTGTAAAAAGTACAACTGATCACTGAACCACATCTATAAGGTTCTAATAGATGCGGAATTGGGCCAGGCATCGGCAGCTGTTTAAAAAATTGCAAATTTCCCTGGTTTCCATGGAATAAGAGCCGTTGCTGGGCACGTGACTATGACATCAATGATCATTCAATTGTCGCTACAGCCAAAAGTATTGGTCGGAGAGCAACGCCGTTTGCACTATTCGATTTCTCGTCACAAAATACGTCGGATTAGCCTCTTACCAGCAGCACTGGAACAGTTTTTCCACTTTTGCATTTTTGCCTGGTCTTTTGTTAATTTGAAATCGGATACAATCTACTATGTACAATCGCGACTGGTCATGACTATATTCAACTTTTGACTATAAGTTATGTGCCCTTCTGTAGCCCAGAAGACGTCAAATCTTTGGGCTAAGCCCATTTAACTCACCCAGCAATTGTCTTACTTTTAAGTCCAAGACAATCTCAATGTCTTTATCTACGTGTAGAAAAACCACACCATTCGTACATAAAAAACACAATGTACTAGATACAGTCTGCTGTAAAAAGTACAACTGATCACTGAACCACATCTATAAGGTTCTAATAGATGCGGAATTCGGCCAGGCATTGGCAGCTGTTAAAAAATTGCATATTTCCCTGGTTTCCATGGAGTAAGAGCCGTTGCTGGGCACGTGACTATGACATCAATGATCATTCAATTGTCGCTACAGCCAAAAGTATTGGTCGGAGAGCAACACGGTTTGCACCATTCGATTTCTCGTCACAAAATACGTCGGATTAGCCTCTTACCAGCAGCACTGGAACAGTTTTTCCACTTTTGCATTTTTGCCTGGTCTTTTTGTTAATTGAAATCGGATACACTGTACTATGCACAATCGCGACTGGTCATTATTATATTTAACTTTTGACTATATGTTATGTGCCCTTCGGTAGCCCTGAAGACGTCAAATCTTTGGGCTAAGCCCATTTAACTCATCCAGAAATTGTCTTACTTCTAAGTCCAAGACAATCTCAATGTCTTTATCTACGTGTAGAAAAACCACACCATATGTACATAAAAAACACAAGGTACTAGATACAGTCTGCTGTAAAAAGTACAACTGATCACTGAACCACATCAATAAGGTTCTAAAAGATGCGGAATTGGCCCAGGCATCGGCAGCTGTTTAAAAAACTGCAAATTTGCCTGGTTTCCATATAGTAAGAGCCGTTGCTGGGCACGTGACTATGACATCAATGATTATTCAATTGTCGCTACAGCCAAAAGTATTGGTCGGAGAGCAACGCGGTTTGCACTATTCGATTTATCGTCACAAAATACGTCGGATTAGCCTCTTACTAGCAGCACTGGAACAGTTTTTCCACTTTTGCATTTTTGCCTGGTCTTTTTGTTAATTGAAATCGGATACACTGTACTATGCACAATCGCGACTGGTCGTTACTATATTCAGCTTTTAACTATACGTTATGTGCCCTTCGGTAGCCCAGAAGACGTCAAATCTTTGGGCTAAGCCCATTTAACTCATCCAGCAATTGTCTTACTTTTAAGTCCAAGACAATCTCAATGTCTTTATCTACGTGTAGAAAAACCACACCATTTGTACATAAAAAACACAAGGTACTAGATACAGTCTGCTGTAAAAAGAACAACTGATCACTGAACCACATCAATAAGGTTCTAAAAGATGCGGAATTGGCCCAGGCATCGGCAGCTGTTTAAAAAATTGCAAATTTCAGTGGTTTCCATGGAGTAAGAGCCGTTGCTGGGCACGTGAGTATGACATCAATGATCATTCAATTGTCGCTACAGCCAAAAGTATTGGTCGGAGAACAACGCGGTTTGCACCATTCGATTTCTCGTGACAAAATACGTCGGATTAGCCTCTTACCAGCAGCACTGGAACAGTTTTTCCACTTTTGCATTTTTGCCTGGTCTTTTTGTTAATTGAAATCGGATACACTGTACTATGCACAATCGCGACTGGTCGTTACTATATTCAACTTTTAACTATACGTTATGTGCCCTTCGGTAGCCCAGAAGACGTCAAATCTTTGGGCTAAGCCCATTTAACTCATCCAGCAATTGTCTTACTTTTAAGTCCAAGACAATCTCAATGTCTTTATCTACGTGTAGAAAAACCACACCATTTGTACATAAAAAACACAATGTACTAGATACAGTCTGCTGTAAAAAGTACAACTGATCACTGAACCACATCTATAAGGTTCTAATAGATGCGGAATTGGGCCAGGCATCGGCAGCTGTTTAAAAAATTGCAAATTTCCCTGGTTTCCATGGAGTAAGAGCCGTTGCTGGGCACGTGACTATGACATCAATGATCATTCAATTGTCGCTACAGCCAAAAGTATTGGTCGGAGAGCAACGCGGTTTGCACTATTCGATTTCTCGTCACAAAATACGTCGGATTAGCCTCTTACCAGCAGCACTGGAACAGTTTTTCCACTTTTGCATTTTTGCCTGGTCTTTTTGTTAATTTGAAATCGGATACAATCTACTATGTACAATCGCGACTGGTCATGACTATATTCAACTTTTGACTATAAGTTATGTGCCCTTCTGTAGCCCAGAAGACGTCAAATCTTTGGGCTAAGCCCATTTAACTCACCCAGCAATTGTCTTACTTTTAAGTCCAAGACAATCTCAATGTCTTTATCTACGTGTAGAAAAACCACACCATTCGTACATAAAAAACACAAGGTACTAGATACAGTCTGCTGTAAAAAGTACAACTGATCACTGAACCACATCAATAAGGTTCTAAAAGATGCGGAATTGGCCCAGGCATCGCAGCTGTTTAAAAAACTGCAAATTTCCCTGGTTTCCATGGAGTAAGAGCCGTTGCTGGGCACGTGACTATGACATCAATGATCATTCAATTGTCGCTACAGCCAAAAGTATTGGTCGGAGAGCAACGCGGTTTGCACCATTCGATTTATCGTCACTAAATACGTCGGATTAGCCTCTTACTAGCAGCACTGGAACAGTTTTTCCACTTTTGCATTTTTGCTGGTCTTTTTGTTAATTGAAATCGGATACACTGTACTATGCACAATCGAGACTGGTCGTTACTATATTCAACTTTTAACTATACGTTATGTGCCCTTCGGTAGCCCAGAAGACGTCAAATCTTTGGGCTAAGCCCATTTAACTCATCCAGCAATTGTCTTACTTTTAAGTCCGAAGACAATCTCAATGTCTTTATCTACGTGTAGAAAAACCACACCATTTGTACATAAAAAACACAAGGTACTAGATACAGTCTGCTGTAAAAAGAACAACTGATCACTGAACCACATCAATAAGGTTCTAAAAGATGCGGAATTGACCCAGGCATCGGCAGCGTTTTTAAAAAATTGCAAATTTCCCTGGTTTCCATGGAGTAAGAGCCGTTGCTGGCCACGTGACTATGACATCAATGATCATTCAATTGTCGCTACAGCCAAAAGTATTGGTCGGAGAGCAACGCGGTTTGCACCATTCGATTTCTCGTCACAAAATACGTCGGATTAGCCTCTTACCAGCAGCACTGGAACAGTTTTTCCACTTTTGCATTTTTGTTTGGTCTTTTTGTTAATTGAAATCGGATACACTGTACTATGCACAATCGCGACTGGTCGTTACTATATTCAACTTTTAACTATACGTTATGTGCCCTTCGGTAGCCCAGAAGACGTCAAATCTTTGGGCTAAGCCCATTTAACTCATCCAGCAATTGTCTTACTTTTAAGTCCAAGACAATCTCAATGTCTTTATCTACGTGTAGAAAAAACCACACCATTTGTACATAAAAAACACAAGGTACTAGATACAGTCTGCTGTAAAAAGAACAACTGATCACTGAACCACATCAATAAGGTTCTAAAAGATGCGGAATTGGCCCAGGCATCGGCAGCTGTTTAAAAAATTGCAAATTTCCCTGGTTTCCATGGAGTAAGAGCCGTTGCTGGGCACGTGACTATGACATCAATGATCATTCAATTGTCGCTACAGCCAAAAGTATTGGTCGGAGAACAACGCGGTTTGCACTATTCGATTTCTCGTGACAAAATACGTCGGATTAGCCTCTTACCAGCAGCACTGGAACAGTTTTTCCACTTTTGCATTTTTGCCTGGTCTTTTTGTTAATTGAAATCGGATACACTGTACTATGCACAATCGCGACTGGTCGTTACTATATTCAACTTTTAACTATACGTTATGTGCCCTTCGGTAGCCCAGAAGACGTCAAATCTTTGGGCTAAGCCCATTTAACTCATCCAGCAATTGTCTTACTTTTAAGTCCAAGACAATCTCAATGTCTTTATCTACGTGTAGAAAAACCACACCATTTGTACATAAAAAACACAATGTACTAGATACAATCTGCTGTAAAAAGTACAACTGATCACTGAACCACATCTATAAGGTTCTAATAGATGCGGAATTGGGCCAGGCATCGGCAGCTGTTTAAAAAATTGCAAATTTCCCTGGTTTCCATGGAGTAAGAGCCGTTGCTGGGCACGTGACTATGACATCAATGATCATTCAATTGTCGCTACAGCCAAAAGTATTGGTCGGAGAGCAACGCGGTTTGCACTATTCGATTTCTCGTCACAAAATACGTCGGATTAGCCTCTTACCAGCAGCACTGGAACAGTTTTTCCACTTTTGCATTTTTGCCTGGTCTTTTTGTTAATTGAAATCGGATACACTGTACTATGCACAATCGCGACTGATCATTATTATATTCAACTTTTGACTATATGTTATGTGCCCTTCGGTAGCCCAGAAGACGTCAAATCTTTGGGCTAAGCCCATTTAACTCATCCAGCAATTGTCTTACTTCTAAGTCCAAGGACAATCTCAATGTCTTTATCTACGTGTAGAAAAACCACACCATATGTACATAAAAACACAAGGTACTAGATACAGTCTGCTGTAAAAAGTACAACTGATCACTGAACTACATCAATAAGGTTCTAAAAGATGCGGAATTGGCCCAGGCATCGGCAGCTGTTTAAAAAACTGCAAATTTCCCTGGTTTCCATGGAGTAAGAGCCGTTGCTGGGCACGTGACTATGACATCAATGATCATTCAATTGTCGCTACAGCCAAAAGTATTGGTCGGAGAGCAACGCGGTTTGCACCATTCGATTTCTCGTCACAAAATACGTCGGATTAGCCTCTTACTAGCAGCACTGGAACAGTTTTTCCACTTTTGCATTTTTGCCTGGTCTTTTTGTTAATTGAAATCGGATACACTGTACTATGCACAATCGAGACTGGTCGTTACTATTTTCAACTTTTAACTATACGTTATGTGCCTTCGGTAGCCCAGAAGACGTCAAATCTTTGGGCTAAGCCCATTTAACTCATCCAGCAATTGTCTTACTTTTAAGTCCAAGACAATTTCAATGTCTTTATCTACGTGTAGAAAAACCACACCATTCGTACATAAAAAACACAATGTACTAGTTACAGTCTGCTGTAAAAAGTACAACTGATCACTGAACCACATCTATAAGGTTCTAATAGATGCGGAATTGGCCCAGGCATCGGCAGCTGTTTAAAAATTGCAAATTTCCCTGGTTTCCATGGAGTAAGAGCCGTTGCTGGGCACGTGACTATGACATCAATGATCATTCAATTGTCGCTACAGCCAAAAGTATTGGTCGGAGAGCAACGCGGTTTGCACCATTCGATTTCTCGTGACAAAATACGTCGGATTAGCCTCTTACCAGCAGCACTGGAACAGTTTTTCCACTTTTGCATTTTTGCCTGGTCTTTTTGTTAATTTGAAATCGGATACACTGTACTATGCACAATCGCGACTGGTCGTTACTATATTCAACTTTTGACTATTAGTTATGTGCCCTCTTCTGTAGCCCAGAAGACGTCAAATCTTTGGGCTAAACCCATTTAACTCATCCAGCAATTGTCTTACTTCTAAGTCCAAGACAATCTCAATGTCTTTATCTACGTGTAGAAAAACCACACCATTTGTACATAAAAAACACAAAGTACTAGATACAGTCTGCTGTAAAAAGTACAACTGATCACTGAACCACATCAATAAGGTTCTAATAGATGCGGAATTGGGCCAGGCATCGGCAGCTGTTAAAAAATTGCAAATTTCCCTGGTTTCCATGGAGTAAGAGCCGTTGCTGGGCACGTGACTATGACATCAATGATCATTCAATTGTCGCTACAGCCAAAAGTATTGGTCGGAGAGCAACGCGGTTTGCACCATTCGATTTCTCGTGACAAAATACGTCGGATTAGCCTCTTTCCAGCAGCACTGGAACAGTTTTTCCACTTTTGCATTTTTGCCTGGTCTTTTTGTTAATTGAAATTGGATACACTGTACTATGCACAATCGCGACTGGTCGTTACTATATTCAACTTTTAACTATACGTTATGTGCCCTTCGGTAGCCCAGAAGACGTCAAATCTTTGGGCTAAGCCCATTTAACTCATCCAGCAATTGTCTTACTTTTAAGTCCAAGACAATCTCAATGTCTTTATCTACGTGTAGAAAAACCACACCATTCGTACATAAAAAACACAATGTACTAGATACAGTCTGCTGTAAAAAGTACAACTGATCACTGACGCACAGCAATAAGGTTCTAAAAGATGCGGAAATGGCCCAGGCATCGGCAGCTGTTTAAAAAATTGCAAATTTCCCTGGTTTCCATGGAGTAAGAGCCGTTGCTGGGCACGTGACTATGACATCAATGATCATTCAATTGTCGCTACAGCCAAAAGTATTGGTCGGAGAGCAACGCGGTTTGCACCATTCGATTTCTCGTGACAAAATACGTCGGATTAGCCTCTTACTAGCAGCACTGGAACAGTTTTTCCACTTTTGCATTTTTGCCTGGTCTTTTTGTTAAATGAAATCGGATACACTGTCCTATGCACAATCGCGACTGGTCGTTACTATATTCAACTTTTAACTATACGTTATGTGCCCTTCGGTAGCCCAGAAGACGTCAAATCTTTGGGCTAAGCCCATTTAACTCATCCAGCAATTGTCTTACTTTTAAGTCCAAGACAATCTCAATGTCTTTATCTACGTGTAGAAAAACCACACCATTTGTACATAAAAAACACAAGGTACTAGATACAGTCTGCTGTAAAAAGAACAACTGATCACTGAACCACATCAATAAGGTTCTAAAAGATGCGGAATTGGCCCAGGCATCGGCAGCTGTTTAAAAAATTGCAAATTTCCCTGGTTTCCATGGAGTAAGAGCCGTTGCTGGGCACGTGACTATGACATCAATGATCATTCAATTGTCGCTACAGCCAAAAGTATTGGTCAGAGAACAACGCGGTTTGCACCATTCGATTTCTCGTCACAAAATACGTCGGATTAGCCTCTTACCAGCAGCACTGGAACAGTTTTTCCACTTTTGCATTTTTGCCTGGTCTTTTTGTTAATTGAAATCGGATACACTGTACTATGCACAATTGTGACTGGTCGTTACTATATTCAACTTTTAACTATACGTTATGTGCCCTTCGGTAGCCCAGAAGACGTCAAATCTTTGGGCTAAACCCATTTAACTCATCCAGCAATTGTCTTACTTTTAAGTCCAAGACAATCTCAATGTCTTTATCTACGTGTAGAAAAACCACACCATTTGTACATAAAAACACAATGTACTAGATACAGTCTGCTGTAAAAAGTACAACTGATCACTGAACCACATCAATAAGGTTCTTAAAGATGCGGAATTGGCCCAGGCATCGGCAGCTGTTTAAAAAATTGCAAATTTCCCTGGTTTCCATGGAGTAAGAGCCGTTGCTGGCCACGTGACTATGACATCAATGATCATTCAATTGTGGCTACAGCCAAAAGTATTGGTCGGAGAGCAACGCGGTTTGCACCATTCGATTTCTCGTCACAAAATACGTCGGATTAGCCTCTTACCAGCAGCACTGGAACAGTTTTTCCACTTTTGCATTTTTGTTTGGTCTTTTTGTTAATTGAATTCGGATACACTGTACTATGCACAATCGCGACTGGTCGTTACTATATTCAACTTTTAACTATACGTTATGTGCCCTTCGGTAGCCCAGAAGACGTCAAATCTTTGGGCTAAGCCCATTTAACTCATCCAGCAATTGTCTTACTTTTAAGTCCAAGACAATCTCAATGTCTTTATCTACGTGTAGAAAAACCACACCATTTGTACATAAAAAACACAATGTACTAGATACAGTCTGCTGTAAAAAGAACAACTGATCACTGAACCACATCAATAAGGTTCTAAAAGATGCGGAATTGGCCCAGGCATCGGCAGCTGTTTAAAAAATTGCAAATTTCCCTGGTTTCCATGGAGTAAGAGCCGTTGCTGGGCACGTGACTATGGCATCAATGATCATTCAATTGTCGCTACAGCCAAAAGTATTGGTCGGAGAGCAACGCGGTTTGCACCATTCGATTTATCGTCACAAAATACGTCGGATTAGCCTCTTACTAGCAGCACTGGAACAGTTTTTCCACTTTTGCATTTTTGCCTGGTCTTTTTGTTAATTGAAATCGGATACACTGTACTATGCACAATCGAGACTGGTCGTTACTATATTCAACTTTTAACTATACGTTATGTGCCCTTCTGTAGCCCAGAAGACGTCAAATCTTTGGGCTAAGCCCATTTAACTCATCCAGCAATTGTCTTACTTTTAAGTCCAAGACAATCTCAATGTCTTTATCTACGTGTAGAAAAACCACACCATTTGTACATAAAAAACACAAGGTACTAGATACAGTCTGCTGTAAAAAGAACAACTGATCACTGAACCACATCAATAAGGTTCTAAAAGATGCGGAATTGACCCAGGCATCGGCAGCTGTTTAAAAAATTGCAAATTTCCCTGGTTTCCATGGAGTAAGAGCCGTTGCTGGCCACGTGACTATGACATCAATGATCATTCAATTGTGGCTACAGCCAAAAGTATTGGTCGGAGAGCAACGCGGTTTGCACCATTCGATTTCTCGTCACAAAATACGTCGGATTAGCCTCTTACCAGCAGCACTGGAACAGTTTTTCCACTTTTGCATTTTTGTTTGGTCTTTTTGTTAATTAAAATCGGATACACTGTACTATGCACAATCGCGACTGGTCGTTACTATATTCAACTTTTAACTATACGTTATGTGCCCTTCGGTAGCCCAGAAGACGTCAAATCTTTGGGCTAAGCCCATTTAACTCATCCAGCAATTGTCTTACTTTTAAGTCCAAGACAATCTCAATGTCTTTATCTACGTGTAGAAAAACCACACCATTTGTACATAAAAAACACAAGGTACTAGATACAGTCTGCTGTAAAAAGAACAACTGATCACTGAACCACATCAATAAGGTTCTAAAAGATGCGGAATTGGCCCAGGCATCGGCAGCTGTTTAAAAAATTGCAAATTTCCCTGGTTTCCATGGAGTAAGAGCCGTTGCTGGGCACGTGACTATGACATCAATGATCATTCAATTGTCGCTACAGCCAAAAGTATTGGTTGGAGAACAACGCGGTTTGCACCATTCGATTTCTCGTGACAAAATACGTCGGATTAGCCTCTTACCAGCAGCACTGGAACAGTTTTTCCACTTTTGCATTTTTGCCTGGTCTTTTTGTTAATTGAAATCAGATACACTGTACTATGCACAATCGCGACTGGTCGTTACTATATTCAACTTTTAACAATACGTTATGTGCCCTTCGGTAGCCCAGAAGACGTCAAATCTTTGGGCTAAGCCCATTTAACTCATCCAGCAATTGTCTTACTTTTAAGTCCAAGACAATCTCAATGTCTTTATCTACGTGTAGAAAAACCACACCATTTGTACATAAAAAACACAATGTACTAGATACAGTCTGCTGTAAAAAGTACAACTGATCACTGAACCACATCTATAAGGTTCTAATAGATGCGGAATTGGGCCAGGCATCGGCAGCTGTTTAAAAAATTGCAAATTTCCCTGGTTTCCATGGAATAAGAGCCGTTGCTGGGCACGTGACTATGACATCAATGATCATTCAATTGTCGCTACAGCCAAAAGTATTGGTCGGAGAGCAACGCGGTTTGCACTATTCGATTTCTCGTCACAAAATACGTCGGATTAGCCTCTTACCAGCAGCACTGGAACAGTTTTTCCACTTTTGCATTTTTGCCTGGTCTTTTGTTAATTTGAAATCGGATACAATCTACTATGTACAATCGCGACTGGTCATGACTATATTCAACTTTTGACTATACGTTATGTGCCCTTCTGTAGCCCAGAAGACGTCAAATCTTTGGGCTAAGCCCATTTAACTCACCCAGCAATTGTCTTACTTTTAAGTCCAAGACAATCTCAATGTCTTTATCTACGTGTAGAAAAACCACACCATTCGTACATAAAAAACACAATGTACTAGATACAGTCTGCTGTAAAAAGTACAACTGATCACTGAACCACATCTATAAGGTTCTAATAGATGCGGAATTCGGCCAGGCATTGGCAGCTGTTAAAAAATTGCATATTTCCCTGGTTTCCATGGAGTAAGAGCCGTTGCTGGGCACGTGACTATGACATCAATGATCATTCAATTGTCGCTACAGGCAAAAGTATTGGTCGGAGAGCAACACGGTTTGCACCATTCGATTTCTCGTCACAAAATACGTCGGATTAGCCTCTTACCAGCAGCACTGGAACAGTTTTTCCACTTTTGCATTTTTGCCTGGTCTTTTTGTTAATTGAAATCGGATACACTGTACTATGCACAATCGCGACTGGTCATTATTATATTTAACTTTTGACTATATGTTATGTGCCCTTCGGTAGCCCTGAAGACGTCAAATCTTTGGGCTAAGCCCATTTAACTCATCCAGAAATTGTCTTACTTCTAAGTCCAAGACAATCTCAATGTCTTTATCTACGTGTAGAAAAACCACACCATATGTACATAAAAAACACAAGGTACTAGATACAGTCTGCTGTAAAAAGTACAACTGATCACTGAACCACATCAATAAGGTTCTAAAAGATGCGGAATTGGCCCAGGCATCGGCAGCTGTTTAAAAAACTGCAAATTTCCCTGGTTTCCATATAGTAAGAGCCGTTGCTGGGCACGTGACTATGACATCAATGATCATTCAATTGTCGCTACAGCCAAAAGTATTGGTCGGAGAGCAACGCGGTTTGCACTATTCGATTTATCGTCACAAAATACGTCGGATTAGCCTCTTACTAGCAGCACTGGAACAGTTTTTCCACTTTTGCATTTTTGCCTGGTCTTTTTGTTAATTGAAATCGGATACACTGTACTATGCACAATCGCGACTGGTCGTTACTATATTCAGCTTTTAACTATACGTTATGTGCCCTTCGGTAGCCCAGAAGACGTCAAATCTTTGGGCTAAGCCCATTTAACTCATCCAGCAATTGTCTTACTTTTAAGTCCAAGACAATCTCAATGTCTTTATCTACGTGTAGAAAAACCACACCATTTGTACATAAAAAACACAAGGTACTAGATACAGTCTGCTGTAAAAAGTACAACTGATCACTGAACCACATCAATAAGGTTCTAAAAGATGCGGAATTGGCCCAGGCATCGGCAGCTGTTTAAAAAATTGCAAATTTCAGTGGTTTCCATGGAGTAAGAGCCGTTGCTGGGCACGTGACTATGACATCAATGATCATTCAATTGTCGCTACAGCCAAAAGTATTGGTCGGAGAACAACGCGGTTTGCACCATTCGATTTCTCGTGACAAAATACGTCGGATTAGCCTCTTACCAGCAGCACTGGAACAGTTTTTCCACTTTTGCATTTTTGCCTGGTCTTTTTGTTAATTGAAATCGGATACACTGTACTATGCACAATCGCGACTGGTCGTTACTATATTCAACTTTTAACTATACGTTATGTGCCCTTCGGTAGCCCAGAAGACGTCAAATCTTTGGGCTAAGCCCATTTAACTCATCCAGCAATTGTCTTACTTTTAAGTCCAAGACAATCTCAATGTCTTTATCTACGTGTAGAAAAACCACACCATTTGTACATAAAAAACACAATGTACTAGATACAGTCTGCTGTAAAAAGTACAACTGATCACTGAACCACATCTATAAGGTTCTAAAAGATGCGGAATTGGGCCAGGCATCGGCAGCTGTTTAAAAAATTGCAAATTTCCCTGGTTTCCATGGAGTAAGAGCCGTTGCTGGGCACGTGACTATGACATCAATGATCATTCAATTGTCGCTACAGCCAAAAGTATTGGTCGGAGAGCAACGCGGTTTGCACTATTCGATTTCTCGTCACAAAATACGTCGGATTAGCCTCTTACCAGCAGCACTGGAACAGTTTTTCCACTTTTGCATTTTTGCCTGGTCTTTTGTTAATTTGAAATCGGATACAATCTACTATGTACAATCGCGACTGGTCATGACTATATTCAACTTTTGACTATAAGTTATGTGCCCTTCTGTAGCCCAGAAGACGTCAAATCTTTGGGCTAAGCCCATTTAACTCACCCAGCAATTGTCTTACTTTTAAGTCCAAGACAATCTCAATGTCTTTATCTACGTGTAGAAAAACCACACCATTCGTACATAAAAAACACAAGGTACTAGATACAGTCTGCTGTAAAAAGTACAACTGATCACTGAACCACATCAATAAGGTTCTAAAAGATGCGGAATTGGCCCAGGCATCGGCAGCTGTTTAAAAAACTGCAAATTTCCCTGGTTTCCATGGAGTAAGAGCCGTTGCTGGGCACGTGACTATGACATCAATGATCATTCAATTGTCGCTACAGCCAAAAGTATTGGTCGGAGAGCAACGCGGTTTGCACCATTCGATTTATCGTGACAAAATACGTCGGATTAGCCTCTTACTAGCAGCACTGGAACAGTTTTTCCACTTTTGCATTTTTGCCTGGTCTTTTTGTTAATTGAAATCGGATACACTGTACTATGCACAATCGAGACTGGTCGTTACTATATTCAACTTTTAACTATACGTTATGTGCCCTTTGGTAGCCCAGAAGACGTCAAATCTTTGGGCTAAGCCCATTTAACTCATCCAGCAATTGTCTTACTTTTAAGTCCAAGACAATCTCAATGTCTTTATCTACGTGTAGAAAAACCACACCATTTGTACATAAAAAACACAAGGTACTAGATACAGTCTGCTGTAAAAAGAACAACTGATCACTGAACCACATCAATAAGGTTCTAAAAGATGCGGAATTGACCCAGGCATCGGCAGCTGTTTAAAAAATTGCAAATTTCCCTGGTTTCCATGGAGTAAGAGCCGTTGCTGGCCACGTGACTATGACATCAATGATCATTCAATTGTGGCTACAGCCAAAAGTATTGGTCGGAGAGCAACGCGGTTTGCACCATTCGATTTCTCGTCACAAAATACGTCGGATTAGCCTCTTACCAGCAGCACTGGAACAGTTTTTCCACTTTTGCATTTTTGCCTGGTCTTTTTGTTAATTGAAATCGGATACACTGTACTATGTACAATCGCGACTGGTCGTTACTATATTCAACTTTTAACTATACGTTATGTGCCCTTCGGTAGCCCAGAAGACGTCAAATCTTTGGGCTAAGCCCATTTAACTCATCCAGCAATTGTCTTACTTTTAAGTCCAAGACAATCTCAATGTCTTTATCTACGTGTAGAAAAACCACACCATTTGTACATAAAAAACACAAGGTACTAGATACAGTCTGCTGTAAAAAGAACAACTGATCACTGAACCACATCAATAAGGTTCTAAAAGATGCGGAATTGGGCCAGGCATCGGCAGCTGTTTAAAAAATTGCAAATTTCCCTGGTTTCCATGGAATAAGAGCCGTTGCTGGGCACGTGACTATGACATCAATGATCATTCAATTGTCGCTACAGCCAAAAGTATTGGTCGGAGAGCAACGCGGTTTGCACTATTCGATTTCTCGTCACAAAATACGTCGGATTAGCCTCTTACCAGCAGCACTGGAACAGTTTTTCCACTTTTGCATTTTTGCCTGGTCTTTTGTTAATTTGAAATCGGATACAATCTACTATGTACAATCGCGACTGGTCATGACTATATTCAACTTTTGACTATAAGTTATGTGCCCTTCTGTAGCCCAGAAGACGTCAAATCTTTGGGCTAAGCCCATTTAACTCACCCAGCAATTGTCTTACTTTTAAGTCCAAGACAATCTCAATGTCTTTATCTACGTGTAGAAAAACCACACCATTCGTACATAAAAAAACACAATGTACTAGATACAGTCTGCTGTAAAAAGTACAACTGATCACTGAACCACATCTATAAGGTTCTAATAGATGCGGAATTCGGCCAGGCATTGGCAGCTGTTAAAAAATTGCATATTTCCCTGGTTTCCATGGAGTAAGAGCCGTTGCTAGGCACGTGACTATGACATCAATGATCATTCAATTGTCGCTACAGGCAAAAGTATTGGTCGGAGAGCAACACGGTTTGCACCATTCGATTTCTCGTCACAAAATACGTCGGATTAGCCTCTTACCAGCAGCACTGGAACAGTTTTTCCACTTTTGCATTTTTGCCTGGTCTTTTTGTTAATTGAAATCGGATTACACTGTACTATGCACAATCGCGACTGGTCATTATAATATTTAACTTTTGACTATATGTTATGTGCCCTTCGGTAGCCCTGAAGACGTCAAATCTTTGGGCTAAGCCCATTTAACTCATCCAGAAATTGTCTTACTTCTAAGTCCAAGACAATCTCAATGTCTTTATCTACGTGTAGAAAAACCACACCATATGTACATAAAAAACACAAGGTACTAGATACAGTCTGCTGTAAAAAGTACAACTGATCACTGAACCACATCAATAAGGTTCTAAAAGATGCGGAATTGGCCCAGGCATCGGCGGCTGTTTAAAAAACTGCAAATTTCCCTGGTTTCCATATAGTAAGAGCCGTTGCTGGGCACGTGACTATGACATCAATGATCATTCAATTGTCGCTACAGCCAAAAGTATTGGTCGGAGAGCAACGCGGTTTGCACTATTCGATTTATCGTCACAAAATACGTCGGATTAGCCTCTTACTAGCAGCACTGGAACAGTTTTTCCACTTTTGCATTTTTGCCTGGTCTTTTTGTTAATTGAAATCGGATACACTGTACTATGCACAATCGCGACTGGTCGTTACTATATTCAGCTTTTAACTATACGTTATGTGCCCTTCGGTAGCCCAGAAGACGTCAAATCTTTGGGCTAAGCCCATTTAACTCATCCAGCAATTGTCTTACTTTTAAGTCCAAGACAATCTCAATGTCTTTATCTACGTGTAGAAAAACCACACCATTTGTACATAAAAAAACACAAGGTACTAGATACAGTCTGCTGTAAAAAGAACAACTGATCACTGAACCACATCAATAAGGTTCTAAAAGATGCGGAATTGGCCCAGGCATCGGCAGCTGTTTAAAAAATTGCAAATTTCAGTGGTTTCCATGGAGTAAGAGCCGTTGCTGGGCACGTGACTATGACATCAATGATCATTCAATTGTCGCTACAGCCAAAAGTATTGGTCGGAGAACAACGCGGTTTGCACCATTCGATTTCTCGTGACAAAATACGTCGGATTAGCCTCTTACCAGCAGCACTGGAACAGTTTTTCCACTTTTGCATTTTTGCCTGGTCTTTTTGTTAATTGAAATCGGATACACTGTACTATGCACAATCGCGACTGGTCGTTACTATATTCAACTTTTAACTATACGTTATGTGCCCTTCGGTAGCCCAGAAGACGTCAAATCTTTGGGCTAAGCCCATTTAACTCATCCAGCAATTGTCTTACTTTTAAGTTCAAGACAATCTCAATGTCTTTATCTACGTGTAGAAAAACCACACCATTTGTACATAAAAAACACAATGTACTAGATACAGTCTGCTGTAAAAAGTACAACTAATCACTGACCCACACCAATAAGGTTCTAAAAGATGCGGAAATGGCCCAGGCATCAGCAGCTGTTTAAAAAATTACAAATTTCCCTGGTTTCCATGGAGTAAGAGCCGTTGCTGGGCACGTGACTATGACATCAATGATCATTCAATTGTCGCTACAGCCAAAAGTATTGGTCGGAGAGCAACGCGGTTTGCACTATTCGATTTCTCGTCACAAAATACGTCGGATTAGCCTCTTACCAGCAGCACTGGAACAGTTTTTCCACTTTTGCATTTTTGCCTGGTCTTTTGTTAATTTGAAATCGGATACAATCTACTATGTACAATCGCGACTGGTCATGACTATATTCAACTTTTGACTATAAGTTATGTGCCCTTCTGTAGCCCAGAAGACGTCAAATCTTTGGGCTAAGCCCATTTAACTCATCCAGCAATTGTCTTACTTTTAAGTCCAAGACAATCTCAATGTCTTTATCTACGTGTAGAAAAACCACACCATTCGTACATAAAAAACACAATGTACTAGATACAGTCTGCTGTAAAAAGTACAACTGATCACTGAACCACATCTATAAGGTTCTAATAGATGCGGAATTCGGCCAGGCATTGGCAGCTGTTAAAAAATTGCATATTTCCCTGGTTTCCATGGAGTAAGAGCCGTTGCTGGGCACGTGACCATGACATCAATGATCATTCAATTGTCGCTACAGGCAAAAGTATTGGTCGGAGAGCAACACGGTTTGCACCATTCGATTTCTCGTCACAAAATACGTCGGATTAGCCTCTTACCAGCAGCACTGGAACAGTTTTTCCACTTTTGCATTTTTGCCTGGTCTTTTTGTTAATTGAAATCGGATACACTGTACTATGCACAATCGCGACTGATCATTATTATATTCAACTTTTGACTATATGTTATGTGCCCTTCGGTAGCCCAGAAGACGTCAAATCTTTGGGCTAAGCCCATTTAACTCATCCAGCAATTGTCTTACTTCTAAGTCCAAGACAATCTCAATGTCTTTATCTACGTGTAGAAAAACCACACCATATGTACATAAAAAACACAAGGTACTAGATACAGTCTGCTGTAAAAAGTACAACTGATCACTGAACCACATCAATAAGGTTCTAAAAGATGCGGAATTGGCCCAGGCATCGGCAGTTGTTTAAAAAACTGCAAATTTCCCTGGTTTCCATGGAGTAAGAGCCGTTGCTGGGCACGTGACTATGACATCAATGATCATTCAATTGTCGCTACAGCCAAAAGTATTGGTCGGAGAGCAACGCGGTTTGCACCATTCGATTTATCGTCACAAAATACGTCGGATTAGCCTCTTACTAGCAGCACTGGAACAGTTTTTCCACTTTTGCATTTTTGCCTGGTCTTTTTGTTAATTGAAATCGGATACACTGTACTATGCACAATCGAGACTGGTCGTTACTATATTCAACTTTTAACTATACGTTATGTGCCCTTCGGTAGCCCAGAAGACGTCAAATCTTTGGGCTAAGCCCATTTAACTCATCCAGCAATTGTCTTACTTTTAAGTCCAAGACAATTTCAATGTCTTTATCTACGTGTAGAAAAACCACACCATTCGTACATAAAAAACACAATGTACTAGTTACAGTCTGCTGTAAAAAGTACAACTGATCACTGAACCACATCTATAAGGTTCTAATAGATGCGGAATTGGCCCAGGCATCGGCAGCTGTTTAAAAAATTGCAAATTTCCCTGGTTTCCATGGAGTAAGAGCCGTTGCTGGGCACGTGACTATGACATCAATGATCATTCAATTGTCGCTACAGCCAAAAGTATTGGTCGGAGAGCAACGCGGTTTGCACCATTCGATTTCTCGTGACAAAATACGTCGGAGTAGCCTCTTACCAGCAGCACTGGAACAGTTTTTCCACTTTTGCATTTTTGCCTGGTCTTTTTGTTAATTTGAAATCGGATACACTGTACTATGCACAATCGCGACTGGTCGTTACTATATTCAACTTTTGATTATAAGTTATGTGCCCTTCTGTAGCCCAGAAGACGTCAAATCTTTGGGCTAAACCCATTTAACTCATCCAGCAATTGTCTTACTTCTAAGTCCAAGACAATCTCAATGTCTTTATCTGCGTGTAGAAAAACCACACCATTTGTACATAAAAAACACAAAGTACTAGATACAGTCTGCTGTAAAATTTACAACTGATCACTGACCCACATCAATAAGGTTCTAATAGATGCGGAATTGGGCCAGGCATCGGCAGCTGTTAAAAAATTGCAAATTTCCCTGGTTTCCATGGAGTAAGAGCCGTTGCTGGGCACGTGACTATGACATCAATGATCATTCAATTGTCGCTACAGGCAAAAGTATTGGTCGGAGAGCAACACGGTTTGCACCATTCGATTTCTCGTCACAAAATACGTCGGATTAGCCTCTTACCAGCAGCACTGGAACAGTTTTTCCACTTTTGCATTTTTGCCTGGTCTTTTTGTTAATTGAAATCGGATACACTGTACTATGCACAATCGCGACTGATCATTATTATATTTAACTTTTGACTATATGTTATGTGCCCTTCGGTAGCCCAGAAGACGTCAAATCTTTGGGCTAAGCCCATTTAACTCATCCAGCAATTGTCTTACTTCTATGTCCAAGACAATCTCAATGTCTTTATCTACGTGTAGAAAAACCACACCATATGTACATAAAAAACACAAGGTACTAGATACAGTCTGCTGTAAAAAGTACAACTGATCACTGAACCACATCAATAAGGTTCTAAAAGATGCGGAATTGGCCCAGGCATCGGCAGTTGTTTAAAAAACTGCAAATTTCCCTGGTTTCCATGGAGTAAGAGCCGTTGCTGGGCACGTGACTATGACATCAATGATCATTCAATTGTCGCTACAGCCAAAAGTATTGGTCGGAGAGCAACGCGGTTTGCACCATTCGATTTATCGTCACAAAATACGTCGGATTAGCCTCTTACTAGCAGCACTGGAACAGTTTTTCCACTTTTGCATTTTTGCCTGGTCTTTTGTTAATTTGAAATCGGATACAATCTACTATGTACAATCGCGACTGGTCATGACTATATTCAACTTTTGACTATAAGTTATGTGCCCTTCTGTAGCCCAGAAGACGTCAAATCTTTGGGCTAAGCCCATTTAACTCACCCAGCAATTGTCTTACTTTTAAGTCCAAGACAATCTCAATGTCTTTATCTACGTGTAGAAAAACCACACCATTCGTACATAAAAAACACAATGTACTAGATACAGTCTGCTGTAAAAAGTACAACTGATCACTGAACCACATCTATAAGGTTCTAATAGATGCGGAATTCGGCCAGGCATTGGCAGCTGTTAAAAAATTGCATATTTCCCTGGTTTCCATGGAGTAAGAGCCGTTGCTGGGCACGTGACTATGACATCAATGATCATTCAATTGTCGCTACAGGCAAAAGTATTGGTCGGAGAGCAACGCGGTTTGCACCATTCGATTTCTCGTCACAAAATACGTCGGATTAGCCTCTTACCAGCAGCACTGGAACAGTTTTTCCACTTTTGCATTTTTGCCTGGTCTTTTTGTTAATTGAAATCGGATACACTGTACTATGCACAATCGCGACTGATCATTATTATATTCAACTTTTGACTATATGTTATGTGCCCTTCGGTAGCCCAGAAGACGTCAAATCTTTGGGCTAAGCCCATTTAACTCATCCAGCAATTGTCTTACTTCTAAGTCCAAGACAATCTCAATGTCTTTATCTACGTGTTGAAAAACCACACCATATGTACATAAAAAACACAAGGTACTAGATACAGTCTGCTGTAAAAAGTACAACTGATCACTGAACCACATCAATAAGGTTCTAAAAGATGCGGAATTGGCCCAGGCATCGGCAGCTGTTTAAAAAACTGCAAATTTCCCTGGTTTCCATGGAGTAAGAGCCGTTGCTGGGCACGTGACTATGACATCAATGATCATTCAATTGTCGCTACAGCCAAAAGTATTGGTCGGAGAGCAACGCGGTTTGCACCATTCGATTTATCGTCACAAAATACGTCGGATTAGCCTCTTACTAGCAGCACTGGAACAGTTTTTCCACTTTTGCATTTTTGCCTGGTCTTTTTGTTAATTGAAATCGGATACACTGTACTATGCACAATCGAGACTGGTCGTTACTATATTCAACTTTTAACTATACGTTATGTGCCCTTCGGTAGCCCAGAAGACGTCAAATCTTTGGGCTAAGCCCATTTAACTCATCCAGCAATTGTCTTACTTTTAAGTCCAAGACAATTTCAATGTCTTTATCTACGTGTAGAAAAACCACACCATTCGTACATAAAAAACACAAGGTACTAGTTACAGTCTGCTGTAAAAAGAACAACTGATCACTGAACCACATCTATAAGGTTCTAATAGATGCGGAATTGGCCCAGGCATCGGAAGCTGTTTAAAAAATTGCAAATTTCCCTGGTTTCCATGGAGTAAGAGCCGTTGCTGGGCACGTGACTATGACATCAATGATCATTCAATTGAGGCTACAGCCAAAAGTATTGGTCGGAGAGCAACACGGTTTGCACCATTCGATTTCTCGTGACAAAATACGTCGGATTAGCCTCTTACCAGCAGCACTGGAACAGTTTTTCCACTTTTGCATTTTTGCCTGGTCTTTTTGTTAATTTGAAATCGGATACACTGTACTATGCACAATCGCGACTGGTCGTTACTATATTCAACTTTTGACTATAAGTTATGTGCCCTTCTGTAGCCCAGAAGACGTCAAATCTTTGGGCTAAACCCATTTAACTCATCCAGCAATTGTCTTACTTCTAAGTCCAAGACAATCTCAATGTCTTTATCTGCGTGTAGAAAAACCACACCATTTGTACATAAAAAACAAAAAGTACTAGATACAGTCTGCTGTAAAAAGTACAACTGATCACTGACCCACATCAATAAGGTTCTAATAGATGCGGAATTGGGCCAGGCATCGGCAGCTGTTAAAAAATTGCAAATTTCCCTGGTTTCCATGGAGTAAGAGCCGTTGCTGGGCACGTGACTATGACATCAATGATCATTCAATTGTCACTACAGCCAAAAGTATTGGTCGGAGAACAACGCGGTTTGCACCATTCGATTTCTCGTGACAAAATACGTCGGATTAGCCTCTTACCAGCAGCACTGGAACAGTTTTTCCACTTTTGCATTTTTGCCTGGTCTTTTTGTTAATTGAAATCGGATACACTGTACTATGCACAATCGCGACTGGTCGTTACTATATTCAACTTTTAACTATACGTTATGTGCCCTTTGGTAGCCCAAAAGACGTCAAATCTTTGGGCTAAGCCCATTTAACTCATCCAGCAATTGTCTTACTTTTAAGTCCAAGACAATCTCAATGTCTTTATCTACGTGTAGAAAAACCACACCATTTGTACATAAAAAACACAATGTACTAGACACAGTCTGCTGTAAAAAGTACAACTGATCACTGAACCACATCTATAAGGTTCTAATAGATGCGGAATTGGGCCAGGCATCGGCAGCTGTTTAAAAAATTGCAAATTTCCCTGGTTTCCATGGAGTAAGAGCCGTTGCTGGGCACGTGACTATGACATCAATGATCATTCAATTGTCGCTACAGCCAAAAGTATTGGTCGGAGAGCAACGCGGTTTGCACTATACGATTTCTCGTCACAAAATACGTCGGATTAGCCTCTTACCAGCAGCACTGGAACAGTTTTTCCACTCTTGCATTTTTGCCTGGTCTTTTGTTAATTTGAAATCGGATACAATCTACTATGTACAATCGCGACTGGTCCTGACTATATTCAACTTTTGACTATAAGTTATGTGCCCTTCTGTAGCCCAGAAGACGTCAAATCTTTGGGCTAAGCCCATTTAACTCACCCAGCAATTGTCTTACTTTTAAGTCCAAAACAATCTCAATGTCTTTATCTACGTGTAGAAAAACCACACCATTTGTACATAAAAAACACAAGGTACTAGATACAGTCTGCTGTAAAAAGTACAACTGATCACTGAACCACATCAATAAGGTTCTAAAAGATGCGGAATTGGCCCAGGCATCGGCAGCTGTTTAAAAAACTGCAAATTTCCCTGGTTTCCATGGAGTAAGAGCCGTTGCTGGGCACGTGACTATGACATCAATGATCATTCAATTGTCGCTACAGCCAAAAGTATTGGTCGGAGAGCAACGCGGTTTGCACCATTCGATTTATCGTCACAAAATACGTCGGATTAGCCTCTTACTAGCAGCACTGGAACAGTTTTTCCACTTTTGCATTTTTGCCTGGTCTTTTTGTTAATTGAAATCGGATACACTGTACTATGCACAATCGAGACTGGTCGTTACTATATTCAACTTTTAACTATACGTTATGTGCCCTTCGGTAGCCCAGAAGACGTCAAATCTTTGGGCTAAGCCCATTTAACTCATCCAGCAATTGTCTTACTTTTATGTCCAAGACAATCTCAATGTCTTTATCTACGTGTAGAAAAACCACACCATTTGTACATAAAAAACACAAGGTACTAGATACAGTCTGCTGTAAAAAGAACAACTGATCACTGAACCACATCAATAAGGTTCTAAAAGATGCGGAATTGACCCAGGCATCGGCAGCTGTTTAAAAAATTGCAAATTTCCCTGGTTTCCATGGAGTAAGAGCCGTTGCTGGGCACGTGACTATGACATCAATGATCATTCAATTGTCGCTACAGCCAAAAGTATTGGTCGGAGAACAACGCGGTTTGCACCATTCGATTTCTCGTCACAAAATACGTCGGATTAGCTTCTTACCAGCAGCACTGGAACAGTTTTTCCACTTTTGCATTTTTGCCTGGTCTTTTTGTTAATTGAAATCGGATACACTGTACTATGCACAATCGCGACTGGTCGTTACTATATTCAACTTTTAACTATACGTTATGTGCCCTTCGGTAGCCCAGAAGACGTCAAATCTTTGGGCTAAGCCCATTTAACTCATCCAGCAATTGTCTTACTTTTAAGTCCAAGACAATCTCAATGTCTTTATCTACTTGTAGAAAAACCACACCATTTGTACATAAAAAACTCAATGTACTAGATACAGTCTGCTGTAAAAAGTACAACTGATCACTGAACCACATCTATAAGGTTCTAATAGATGCGGAATTGGGCCAGGCATCGGCAGCTGTTTAAAAAATTGCAAATTTTCCTGGTTTCCATGGAGTAAGAGCCGTTGCTGGGCACGTGACTATGACATCAATGATCATTCAATTGTCGCTACAGCCAAAAGTATTGGTCGGAGAGCAACGCGGTTTGCACTATTCGATTTCTCGTGACAAAATACGTCGGATTAGCCTCTTACCAGCAGCACTGGAACAGTTTTTCCACTTTTGCATTTTTGCCTGGTCTTTTGTTAATTTGAAATCGGATACAATCTACTATGTACAATCGCGACTGGTCATGACTATATTCAACTTTTGACTATAAGTTATGTGCCCTTCTGTAGCCCAGAAGACGTCAAATCTTTGGGCTAAGCCCATTTAACTCACCCAGCAATTGTCTTACTTTTAAGTCCAAGACAATCTCAATGTCTTTATCTACGTGTAGAAAAACCACACCATTCGTACATAAAAAACACAATGTACTAGATACAGTCTGCTGTAAAAAGTACAACTGATCACTGAACCACATCTATAAGGTTCTAATAGATGCGGAATTCGGCCAGGCATTGGCAGCTGTTAAAAAATTGCATATTTCCCTGGTTTCCATGGAGTAAGAGCCGTTGCTGGGCACGTGACTATGACATCAATGATCATTCAATTGTCGCTACAGGCAAAAGTATTGGTCGGAGAGCAACGCGGTTTGCACCATTCGATTTCTCGTCACAAAATACGTCGGATTAGCCTCTTACCAGCAGCACTGGAACAGTTTTTCCACTTTTGCATTTTTGCCTGGTCTTTTTGTTAATTGAAATCGGATACACTGTACTATGCACAATCGCGACTGATCATTATTATATTCAACTTTTGACTATATGTTATGTGCCCTTCGGTAGCCCAGAAGACGTCAAATCTTTGGGCTAAGCCCATTTAACTCATCCAGCAATTGTCTTACTTCTAAGTCCAAGACAATCTCAATGTCTTTATCTACGTGTTGAAAAACCACACCATATGTACATAAAAAACACAAGGTACTAGATACAGTCTGCTGTAAAAAGTACAACTGATCACTGAACCACATCAATAAGGTTCTAAAAGATGCGGAATTGGCCCAGGCATCGGCAGCTGTTTAAAAAACTGCAAATTTCCCTGGTTTCCATGGAGTAAGAGCCGTTGCTGGGCACGTGACTATGACATCAATGATCATTCAATTGTCGCTACAGCCAAAAGTATTGGTCGGAGAGCAACGCGGTTTGCACCATTCGATTTATCGTCACAAAATACGTCGGATTAGCCTCTTACTAGCAGCACTGGAACAGTTTTTCCACTTTTGCATTTTTGCCTGGTCTTTTTGTTAATTGAAATCGGATACACTGTACTATGCACAATCGAGACTGGTCGTTACTATATTCAACTTTTAACTATACGTTATGTGCCCTTCGGTAGCCCAGAAGACGTCAAATCTTTGGGCTAAGCCCATTTAACTCATCCAGCAATTGTCTTACTTTTAAGTCCAAGACAATTTCAATGTCTTTATCTACGTGTAGAAAAACCACACCATTCGTACATAAAAAACACAAGGTACTAGTTACAGTCTGCTGTAAAAAGAACAACTGATCACTGAACCACATCTATAAGGTTCTAATAGATGCGGAATTGGCCCAGGCATCGGCAGCTGTTTAAAAAATTGCAAATTTCCCTGGTTTCCATGGAGTAAGAGCCGTTGCTGGGCACGTGACTATGACATCAATGATCATTCAATTGAGGCTACAGCCAAAAGTATTGGTCGGAGAGCAACACGGTTTGCACCATTCGATTTCTCGTGACAAAATACGTCGGATTAGCCTCTTACCAGCAGCACTGGAACAGTTTTTCCACTTTTGCATTTTTGCCTGGTCTTTTTGTTAATTTGAAATCGGATACACTGTACTATGCACAATCGCGACTGGTCGTTACTATATTCAACTTTTGACTATAAGTTATGTGCCCTTCTGTAGCCCAGAAGACGTCAAATCTTTGGGCTAAACCCATTTAACTCATCCAGCAATTGTCTTACTTCTAAGTCCAAGACAATCTCAATGTCTTTATCTGCGTGTAGAAAAACCACACCATTTGTACATAAAAAACAAAAAGTACTAGATACAGTCTGCTGTAAAAAGTACAACTGATCACTGACCCACATCAATAAGGTTCTAATAGATGCGGAATTGGGCCAGGCATCGGCAGCTGTTAAAAAATTGCAAATTTCCCTGGTTTCCATGGAGTAAGAGCCGTTGCTGGGCACGTGACTATGACATCAATGATCATTCAATTGTCACTACAGCCAAAAGTATTGGTCGGAGAACAACGCGGTTTGCACCATTCGATTTCTCGTGACAAAATACGTCGGATTAGCCTCTTACCAGCAGCACTGGAACAGTTTTTCCACTTTTGCATTTTTGCCTGGTCTTTTTGTTAATTGAAATCGGATACACTGTACTATGCACAATCGCGACTGGTCGTTACTATATTCAACTTTTAACTATACGTTATGTGCCCTTTGGTAGCCCAGAAGACGTCAAATCTTTGGGCTAAGCCCATTTAACTCATCCAGCAATTGTCTTACTTTTAAGTCCAAGACAATCTCAATGTCTTTATCTACGTGTAGAAAAACCACACCATTTGTACATAAAAAACACAATGTACTAGACACAGTCTGCTGTAAAAAGTACAACTGATCACTGAACCACATCTATAAGGTTCTAATAGATGCGGAATTGGGCCAGGCATCGGCAGCTGTTTAAAAAATTGCAAATTTCCCTGGTTTCCATGGAGTAAGAGCCGTTGCTGGGCACGTGACTATGACATCAATGATCATTCAATTGTCGCTACAGCCAAAAGTATTGGTCGGAGAGCAACGCGGTTTGCACTATACGATTTCTCGTCACAAAATACGTCGGATTAGCCTCTTACCAGCAGCACTGGAACAGTTTTTCCACTCTTGCATTTTTGCCTGGTCTTTTGTTAATTTGAAATCGGATACAATCTACTATGTACAATCGCGACTGGTCCTGACTATATTCAACTTTTGACTATAAGTTATGTGCCCTTCTGTAGCCCAGAAGACGTCAAATCTTTGGGCTAAGCCCATTTAACTCACCCAGCAATTGTCTTACTTTTAAGTCCAAAACAATCTCAATGTCTTTATCTACGTGTAGAAAAACCACACCATTTGTACATAAAAAACACAAGGTACTAGATACAGTCTGCTGTAAAAAGTACAACTGATCACTGAACCACATCAATAAGGTTCTAAAAGATGCGGAATTGGCCCAGGCATCGGCAGCTGTTTAAAAAACTGCAAATTTCCCTGGTTTCCATGGAGTAAGAGCCGTTGCTGGGCACGTGACTATGACATCAATGATCATTCAATTGTCGCTACAGCCAAAAGTATTGGTCGGAGAGCAACGCGGTTTGCACCATTCGATTTATCGTCACAAAATACGTCGGATTAGCCTCTTACTAGCAGCACTGGAACAGTTTTTCCACTTTTGCATTTTTGCCTGGTCTTTTTGTTAATTGAAATCGGATACACTGTACTATGCACAATCGAGACTGGTCGTTACTATATTCAACTTTTAACTATACGTTATGTGCCCTTCGGTAGCCCAGAAGACGTCAAATCTTTGGGCTAAGCCCATTTAACTCATCCAGCAATTGTCTTACTTTTATGTCCAAGACAATCTCAATGTCTTTATCTACGTGTAGAAAAACCACACCATTTGTACATAAAAAACACAAGGTACTAGATACAGTCTGCTGTAAAAAGAACAACTGATCACTGAACCACATCAATAAGGTTCTAAAAGATGCGGAATTGACCCAGGCATCGGCAGCTGTTTAAAAAATTGCAAATTTCCCTGGTTTCCATGGAGTAAGAGCCGTTGCTGGGCACGTGACTATGACATCAATGATCATTCAATTGTCGCTACAGCCAAAAGTATTGGTCGGAGAACAACGCGGTTTGCACCATTCGATTTCTCGTCACAAAATACGTCGGATTAGCTTCTTACCAGCAGCACTGGAACAGTTTTTCCACTTTTGCATTTTTGCCTGGTCTTTTTGTTAATTGAAATCGGATACACTGTACTATGCACAATCGCGACTGGTCGTTACTATATTCAACTTTTAACTATACGTTATGTGCCCTTCGGTAGCCCAGAAGACGTCAAATCTTTGGGCTAAGCCCATTTAACTCATCCAGCAATTGTCTTACTTTTAAAGTCCAAGACAATCTCAATGTCTTTATCTACTTGTAGAAAAACCACACCATTTGTACATAAAAAACTCAATGTACTAGATACAGTCTGCTGTAAAAAGTACAACTGATCACTGAACCACATCTATAAGGTTCTAATAGATGCGGAATTGGGCCAGGCATCGGCAGCTGTTTAAAAAATTGCAAATTTTCCTGGTTTCCATGGAGTAAGAGCCGTTGCTGGGCACGTGACTATGACATCAATGATCATTCAATTGTCGCTACAGCCAAAAGTATTGGTCGGAGAGCAACGCGGTTTGCACTATTCGATTTCTCGTGACAAAATACGTCGGATTAGCCTCTTACCAGCAGCACTGGAACAGTTTTTCCACTTTTGCATTTTTGCCTGGTCTTTTGTTAATTTGAAATCGGATACAATCTACTATGTACAATCGCGACTGGTCATGACTATATTCAACTTTTGACTATAAGTTATGTGCCCTTCTGTAGCCCAGAAGACGTCAAATCTTTGGGCTAAGCCCATTTAACTCACCCAGCAATTGTCTTACTTTTAAGTCCAAGACAATCTCAATGTCTTTATCTACGTGTAGAAAAACCACACCATTCGTACACAAAAAACACAATGTACTAGATACAGTCTGCTGTAAAAAGTACAACTGATCACTGAACCACATCTATAAGGTTCTAATAGATGCGGAATTCGGCCAGGCATTGGCAGCTGTTAAAAAATTGCATATTTCCCTGGTTTCCATGGAGTAAGAGCCGTTGCTGGGCACGTGACTATGACATCAATGATCATTCAATTGTCGCTACAGCCAAAAGTATTGGTCGGAGAACAACGCGGTTTGCACCATTCGATTTCTCGTGACAAAATACGTCGGATTAGCCTCTTACCAGCAGCACTGGAACAGTTTTTCCACTTTTGCATTTTTGCCTGGTCTTTTGGTTAATTGAAATCGGATACACTGTACTATGCACAATCGCGACTGGTCGTTACTATATTCAACTTTTAACTATACGTTATGTGCCCTTCGGTAGCCCAGAAGACGTCAAATCTTTGGGCTAAGCCCATTTAACTCATCCAGCAATTGTCTTACTTTTAAGTCCAAGACAATCTCAATGTCTTTATCTACGTGTAGAAAAACCACACCATTTGTACATAAAAAACACAATGTACTAGATACAGTCTGCTGTAAAAAGTACAACTGATCACTGAACCACATCTATAAGGTTCTAATAGATGCGGAATTGGGCCAGGCATCGGCAGCTGTTTAAAAAATTGCAAATTTCCCTGGTTTCCATGGAGTAAGAGCCGTTGCTGGGCACGTGACTATGACATCAATGATCATTCAATTGTCGCTACAGCCAAAAGTATTGGTCGGAGAGCAACGCGGTTTGCACTATTCGATTTCTCGTCACAAAATACGTCGGATTAGCCTCTTACCAGCAGCACTGGAACAGTTTTTCCACTTTTGCATTTTTGCCTGGTCTTTTGTTAATTTGAAATCGGATACAATCTACTATGTACAATCGCGACTGGTCATGACTATATTCAACTTTTGACTATAAGTTATGTGCCCTTCTGTAGCCCAGAAGACGTCAAATCTTTGGGCTAAGCCCATTTAACTCACCCAGCAATTGTCTTACTTTTAAGTCCAAGACAATCTCAATGTCTTTATCTACGTGTAGAAAAACCACACCATTCGTACATAAAAAACACAATGTACTAGATACAGTCTGCTGTAAAAAGTACAACTGATCACTGAACCACATCTATAAGGTTCTAATAGATGCGGAATTCGGCCAGGCATTGGCAGCTGTTAAAAAATTGCATATTTCCCTGGTTTCCATGGAGTAAGAGCCGTTGCTGGGCACGTGACTATGACATCAATGATCATTCAATTGTCGCTACAGGCAAAAGTATTGGTCGGAGAGCAACACGGTTTGCACCATTCGATTTCTCGTCACAAAATACGTCGGATTAGCCTCTTACCAGCAGCACTGGAACAGTTTTTCCACTTTTGCATTTTTGCCTGGTCTTTTTGTTAATTGAAATCGGATACACTGTACTATGCACAATCGCGACTGATCATTATTATATTCAACTTTTGACTATATGTTATGTGCCCTTCGGTAGCCCAGAAGACGTCAAATCTTTGGGCTAAGCCCATTTAACTCATCCAGCAATTGTCTTACTTCTAAGTCCAAGACAATCTCAATGTCTTTATCTACGTGTAGAAAAACCACACCATTTGTACATAAAAAACTCAATGTACTAGATACAGTCTGCTGTAAAAAGTACAACTGATCACTGAACCACATCTATAAGGTTCTAATAGATGCGGAATTGGGCCAGGCATCGGCAGCTGTTTAAAAAATTGCAAATTTTCCTGGTTTCCATGGAGTAAGAGCCGTTGCTGGGCACGTGACTATGACATCAATGATCATTCAATTGTCGCTACAGCCAAAAGTATTGGTCGGAGAGCAACGCGGTTTGCACTATTCGATTTCTCGTGACAAAATACGTCGGATTAGCCTCTTACCAGCAGCACTGGAACAGTTTTTCCACTTTTGCATTTTTGCCTGGTCTTTTGTTAATTTAAAATCGGATACAATCTACTATGTACAATCGCGACTGGTCATGACTATATTCAACTTTTGACTATAAGTTATGTGCCCTTCTGTAGCCCAGAAGACGTCAAATCTTTGGGCTAAGCCCATTTAACTCACCCAGCAATTGTCTTACTTTTAAGTCCAAGACAATCTCAATGTCTTTATCTACGTGTAGAAAAACCACACCATTCGTACATAAAAAACACAATGTACTAGATACAGTCTGCTGTAAAAAGTACAACTGATCACTGAACCACATCTATAAGGTTCTAATAGATGCGGAATTCGGCCAGGCATTGGCAGCTGTTAAAAAATTGCATATTTCCCTGGTTTCCATGGAGTAAGAGCCGTTGCTGGGCACGTGACTATGACATCAATGATCATTCAATTGTCGCTACAGCCAAAAGTATTGGTCGGAGAACAACGCGGTTTGCACCATTTGATTTCTCGTCACAAAATACGTCGGATTAGCCTCTTACCAGCAGCACTGGAACAGTTTTTCCACTTTTGCATTTTTGCCTGGTCTTTTGTTAATTTGAAATCGGATACAATCTACTATGTACAAACGCGACTGGTCGTTACTATATTCAACTTTTAACTATACGTTATGTGCCCTTCGGTAGCCCAGAAGACGTCAAATCTTTGGGCTAAGCCCATTTAACTCATCCAGCAATTGTCTTACTTTTAAGTCCAAGACAATCTCAATGTCTTTATCTACGTGTAGAAAAACCACACCATTTGTACATAAAAAACACAATGTACTAGATACAGTCTGCTGTAAAAAGTACAACTGATCACTGAACCACATCTATAAGGTTCTAATAGATGCGGAATTGGGCCAGGCATCGGCAGCTGTTTAAAAAATTGCAAATTTCCCTGGTTTCCATGGAGTAAGAGCCGTTGCTGGGCACGTGACTATGACATCAATGATCATTCAATTGTCGCTACAGCCAAAAGTATTGGTCGGAGAGCAACGCGGTTTGCACTATTCGATTTCTCGTCACAAAATACGTCGGATTAGCCTCTTACCAGCAGCACTGGAACAGTTTTTCCACTTTTGCATTTTTGCCTGGTCTTTTGTTAATTTGAAATCGGATACAATCTACTATGTACAATCGCGACTGGTCATGACTATATTCAACTTTTGACTATAAGTTATGTGCCCTTCTGTAGCCCAGAAGACGTCAAATCTTTGGGCTAAGCCCATTTAACTCACCCAGCAATTGTCTTACTTTTAAGTCCAAGACAATCTCAATGTCTTTATCTACGTGTAGAAAAACCACACCATTCGTACATAAAAAACACAATGTACTAGATACAGTCTGCTGTAAAAAGTACAACTGATCACTGAACCACATCTATAAGGTTCTAATAGATGCGGAATTCGGCCAGGCATTGGCAGCTGTTAAAAAATTGCATATTTCCCTGGTTTCCATGGAGTAAGAGCCGTTGCTGGGCACGTGACTATGACATCAATGATCATTCAATTGTCGCTACAGGCAAAAGTATTGGTCGGAGAGCAACACGGTTTGCACCATTCGATTTCTCGTCACAAAATACGTCGGATTAGCCTCTTACCAGCAGCACTGGAACAGTTTTTCCACTTTTGCATTTTTGCCTGGTCTTTTTGTTAATTGAAATCGGATACACTGTACTATGCACAATCGCGACTGATCATTATTATATTCAACTTTTGACTATATGTTATGTGCCCTTCGGTAGCCCAGAAGACGTCAAATCTTTGGGCTAAGCCCATTTAACTCATCCAGCAATTGTCTTACTTCTAAGTCCAAGACAATCTCAATGTCTTTATCTACGTGTAGAAAAACCACACCATATGTACGTAAAAAACACAAGGTACTAGATACAGTCTGCTGTAAAAAGTACAACTGATCACTGAACCACATCAATAAGGTTCTAAAAGATGCGGAATTGGCCCAGGCATCGTCAGCTGTTTAAAAAACTGCAAATTTCCCTGGTTTCCATGGAGTAAGAGCCGTTGCTGGGCACGTGACTATGACATCAATGATCATTCAATTGTCGCTACAGCCAAAAGTATTGGTCGGAGAGCAACGCGGTTTGCACCATTCGATTTATCGTCACAAAATACGTCGGATTAGCCTCTTACTAGCAGCACTGTAACAGTTTTTCCACTTTTGCATTTTTGCCTGGTCTTTTTGTTAAATGAAATCGGATACACTGTACTATGCACAATCGAGACTGGTCGTTACTATATTCAACTTTTAACTATACGTTATGTGCCCTTCGGTAGCCCAGAAGACGTCAAATCTTTGGGCTAAGCCCATTTAACTCATCCAGCAATTGTCTTACTTTTAAGTCCAAGACAATTTCAATGTCTTTATCTACGTGTAGAAAAACCACACCATTCGTACATAAAAAACACAATGTACTAGTTACAGTCTGCTGTAAAAAGTACAACTGATCACTGAACCACATCTATAAGGTTCTAATAGATGCGGAATTGGCCCAGGCATCGGCAGCTGTTTAAAAAATTGCAAATTTCCCTGGTTTCCATGGAGTAAGAGCCGTTGCTGGGCACGTGACTATGACATCAATGATCATTCAATTGTGGCTACAGCCAAAAGTATTGGTCGGAGAGCAACGCGGTTTGCACCATTCGATTTCTCGTGACAAAATACGTCGGATTAGCCTCTTACCAGCAGCACTGGAACAGTTTTTCCACTTTTGCATTTTTGCCTGGTCTTTTTGTTAATTTGAAATCGGATACACTGTACTATGCACAATCGCGACTGGTCGTTACTATATTCAACTTTTGACTATAAGTTATGTGCCCTTCTGTAGCCCAGAAGACGTCAAATCTTTGGGCTAAACCCATTTAACTCATCCAGCAATTGTCTTACTTCTAAGTCCAAGACAATCTCAATGTCTTTATCTGCGTGTAGAAAAACCACACCATTTGTACATAAAAAACAAAAAGTACTAGATACAGTCTGCTGTAAAAAGTACAACTGATCACTGACCCACATCAATAAGGTTCTAATAGATGCGGAATTGGGCCAGGCATCGGCAGCTGTTAAAAAATTGCAAATTTCCCTGGTTTCCATGGAGTAAGAGCCGTTGCTGGGCACGTGACTATGACATCAATGATCATTCAATTGTCGCTACAGCCAAAAGTATTGGTCGGAGAGCAACGCGGTTTGCACCATTCGATTTCTCGTGACAAAATACGTCGGATTAGCCTCTTACCAGCAGCACTGGAACAGTTTTTCCACTTTTGCATTTTTGCCTGGTCTTTTTGTTAATTGAAATCGGATACACTGTACTATGCACAATCGCGACTGGTCGTTACTATATTCAACTTTTAACTATACGTTATGTGCCCTTCGGTAGCCCAGAAGACGTCAAATCTTTGGGCTAAGCCCATTTAACTCATCCAGCAATTGTCTTACTTTTAAGTCCAAGACAATCTCAATGTCTTTATCTACGTGTAGAAAAACCACACCATTCGTACATAAAAAACACAATGTACTAGATACAGTCTGCTGTAAAAAGTACAACTGATCACTGACGCACAGCAATAAGGTTCTAAAAGATGCGGAAACGGCCCAGGCATCGGCAGCTGTTTAAAAAATTGCAAATTTCCCTGGTTTCCATGGAGTAAGAGCCGTTGCTGGGCACGTGACTATGACATCAATGATCATTCAATTGTCGCTACAGCCAAAAGTATTGGTCGGAGAGCAACGCGGTTTGCACCATTCGATTTCTCGTGACAAAATACGTCGGATTAGCCTCTTACTAGCAGCACTGGAACAGTTTTTCCACTTTTGCATTTTTGCCTGGTCTTTTTGTTAAATGAAATCGGATACACTGTCCTATGCACAATCGCGACTGGTCGTTACTATATTCAACTTTTAACTATACGTTATGTGCCCTTCGGTAGCCCAGAAGACGTCAAATCTTTGGGCTAAGCCCATTTAACTCATCCAGCAATTGTCTTACTTTTAAGTCCAAGAGAATCTCAATGTCTTTATCTACGTGTAGAAAAACCACACCATTCGTACATAAAAAACACAAGGTACTAGATACAGTCTGCTGTAAAAAGAACAACTGATCACTGAACCACATCAATAAGGTTCTAAAAGATGCGGAATTGGCCCAGGCATCGGCAGCTGTTTAAAAAATTGCAAATTTCCCTGGTTTCCATGGAGTAAGAGCCGTTGCTGGGCACGTGACTATGACATCAATGATCATTCAATTGTCGCTACAGCCAAAAGTATTGGTCGGAGAACAACGCGGTTTGCACCATTCGATTTCTCGTGACAAAATACGTCGGATTAGCCTCTTACCAGCAGCACTGGAACAGTTTTTCCACTTTTGCATTTTTGCCTGGTCTTTTTGTTAATTGAAATCGGATACACTGTACTATGCACAATTGTGACTGGTCGTTACTATATTCAACTTTTAACTATACGTTATGTGCCCTTCGGTAGCCCAGAAGACGTCAAATCTTTGGGCTAAGCCCATTTAACTCATCCAGCAATTGTCTTACTTTTAAGTCCAAGACAATCTCAATGTCTTTATCTACGTGTAGAAAAACCACACCATTTGTACATAAAAAACACAATGTACTAGATACAGTCTGCTGTAAAAAGTACAACTGATCACTGAACCACATCAATAAGGTTCTAAAAGATGCGGAATTGGCCCAGGCATCGGCAGCTGTTTAAAAAATTGCAAATTTCCCTGGTTTCCATGGAGTAAGAGCCGTTGCTGGCCACGTGACTATGACATCAATGATCATTCAATTGTCGCTACAGCCAAAAGTATTGGTCGGAGAGCAACGCGGTTTGCACCATTCGATTTCTCGTCACAAAGCACGTCGGATTAGCCTCTTACCAGCAGCACTCGAACAGTTTTTCCACTTTTGCATTTTTGTTTGGTCTTTTTGTTAATTGAAATCGGATACACTGTACTATGCACAATCGCGACTGGTCGTTACTATATTCAACTTTTAACTATACGTTATGTGCCCTTCGGTAGCCCAGAAGACGTCAAATCTTTGGGCTAAGCCCATTTAACTCATCCAGCAATTGTCTTACTTTTAAGTCCAAGACAATCTCAATGTCTTTATCTACGTGTAGAAAAACCACACCATTTGTACATAAAAAACACAAGGTACTAGATACAGTCTGCTGTAAAAAGAACAACTGATCACTGAACCACATCAATAAGGTTCTAAAAGATGCGGAATTGGCCCAGGCATCGGCAGCTGTTTAAAAAATTGCAAATTTCCCTGGTTTCCATGGAGTAAGAGCCGTTGCTGGGCACGTGACTATGACATCAATGATCATTCAATTGTCGCTACAGCCAAAAGTATTGGTCGGAGAACAACGCGGTTTGCACCATTTGATTTCTCGTGACAAAATACGTCGGATTAGTCTCTTACCAGCAGCACTGGAACAGTTTTTCCACTTTTGCATTTTTGCCTTGTTTTTTTTGTTAATTGAAATCGGATACACTGTACTATGCACAATCGCGACTGGTCGTTACTATATTCAACTTTTAACTATACGTTATGTGCCCTTCGGTAGCCCAGAAGACGTCAAATCTTTGGGCTAAGCCCATTTAACTCATCCAGCAATTGTCTTACTTTTAAGTCCAAGACAATCTCAATGTCTTTATCTACGTGTAGAAAAACCACACCATTCGTACATAAAAAACACAATGTACTAGATACAGTCTGCTGTAAAAAGTACAACTGATCACTGAACCACATCTATAAGGTTCTAATAGATGCGGAATTGGGCCAGGCATTGGCAGCTGTTAAAAATTGCATATTTCTCTGGTTTTTCATGGAGTAAGAGCCGTTGCTGGGCACGTGACTATGACATCAATGATCATTCAATTGTCGCTACAGCCAAAAGTATTGGTCGGACAGCAACGCGGTTTGCACCATTCGATTTCTCGTCACAAAATACGTCGGATTAGCCTCTTATCAGTAGCACTGGAACAGTTTTTCCACTTTTGCATTTTTGCCTGGTCTTTTTGTTAATTGAAATCGGATACACTGTACTATGCACAATCGAGACTGGTAGTTACTATATTCAACTTTTAACTATACGTTATGTGCCCTTCGGTAGCCCAGAAGACGTCAAATCTTTGGGCTAAGCCCATTTAACTCATCCAGCAATTGTCTTACTTTTAAATCCAAGACAATTTCAATGTCTTTATCTACGTGTAGAAAAACCACACCATTCGTACATAAAAAACACAATGTACTAGTTACAGTCTGCTGTAAAAAGTACAACTTATCACTGAACCACATCTATAAGGTTCTAATAGATGCGGAATTGGGCCAGGCATCGGCAGCTGTTTAAAAAATTGCAAATTTCCCTGGTTTCCATGGAGTGAGAGCCGTTGCTAGGCACGTGACTATGACATCAATGATCATTCAATTGTCGCTACAGCCAAAAGTATTGGTCGGACAGCAACGCGGTTTGCACCATTCGATTTCTCGTCACAAAATACGTCGGATTAGCCTCTTACCAGCAGCACTGGAGCAGTTTTTCCACTTTTGCATTTTTGCCTGGTCTTTTTGTTAATTTGAAATCGGATACAATCTACTATGTACAATCGCGACTGGTCATTACTATATTCAACTTTTGACTATAAGTTATGTGCCCTTCTGTAGCCCAGAAGACGTCAAATCTTTGGGCTAAGCCCATTTAACTCATCCAGCAATTGTCTTACTTCTAAGTCCAAGGCAATCTCAATGTCTTTATCTACGTGTAGAAAAACCACAACATTCGTACATAAAAAACACAATGTACTAGATACAGTCTGCTGTAAAAAGTACAACTGATCACTGACGCACATCAATAAGGTTCTAAAAGATGCGGAAATGGCCCAGGCATCGGCAGCTGTTTAAAAAATTGCAAATTTCCCTGGTTTCCATGGAGTAAGAGCCGTTGCTGGGCACGTGACTATGACATTAATGATCATTCAATTGTCGCTACAGCCAAAAGTATTGGTCGGAGAGCAACGCGGTTTGCACCATTCGATTTCTCGTGACAAAATACGTCGGATTAGCCTCTTACCAGCAGCACTGGAACAGTTTTTCCACTTTTGCATTTTTGCCTGGTCTTTTTGTTAATTGAAATCGGATACACTGTACTATGCACAATCGCGACTGGTCGTTACTATATTCAACTTTTAACTATACGTTATGTGCCCTTCGGTAGCCCAGAAGACGTCAAATCTTTGGGCTCAGCCCATTTAACTCATCCAGCAATTGTCTTACTTTTAAGTCCAAGACAATCTCAATGTCTTTATCTAGGTGTAGAAAAACCACACCATTTGTACATAAAAAACACAATGTACTAGATACAGTCTGCTGTAAAAAGTACAACTGATCACTGAACCACATCTATCAGGTTCTAATAGATGCGGAATTGGGCCAGGCATCGGCAGCTGTTTAAAAAATTGCAAATTTCCCTGGTTTCCATGGAGTAAGAGCCGTTGCTGGGCACGTGACTATGACATCAATGATCATTCAATTGTCGCTACAGCCAAAAGTATTGGTCGGAGAGCAACGCGGTTTGCACTATTCGATTTCTCGTCACAAAATACGTCGGATTAGCCTCTTACCAGCAGCACTGGAACAGTTTTTCCACTTTTGCATTTTTGCCTGGTCTTTTGTTAATTTGAAATCGGATACAATCTACTATGTACAATCGCGACTGGTCATGACTATATTCAACTTTTGACTATAAGTTATGTGCCCTTCTGTAGCCCAGAAGACGTCAAATCTTTGGGCTAAGCCCATTTAACTCACCCAGAAATTGTCTTACTTTTAAGTCCAAGACAATCTCAATGTCTTTATCTACGTGTAGAAAAACCACACCATTCGTACATAAAAAACACAATGTACTAGATACAGTCTGCTGTAAAAAGTACAACTGATCACTGAACCACATCTATAAGGTTCTAATAGATGCGGAATTCGGCCAGGCATTGGCAGCTGTTAAAAAATTGCATATTTCCCTGGTTTCCATGGAGTAAGAGCCGTTGCTGGGCACGTGACTATGACATCAATGATCATTCAATTGTCGCTACAGGCAAAAGTATTGGTCGGAGAGCAACACGGTTTGCACCATTCGATTTCTCGTCACAAAATACGTCGGATTAGCCTCTTACCAGCAGCACTGGAACAGTTTTTCCACTTTTGCATTTTTGCCTGGTCTTTTTGTTAATTGAAATCGGATACACTGTACTATGCACAATCGCGATTGGTCATTATTATATTTAACTTTTGACTATATGTTATGTGCCCTTCGGTAGCCCAGAAGACGTCAAATCTTTGGGCTAAGCCCATTTAACTCATCCAGAAATTGTCTTACTTCTAAGTCCAAGACAATCTCAATGTCTTTATCTACGTGTAGAAAAACCACACCATATGTACATAAAAAACACAAGGTACTAGATACAGTCTGCTGTAAAAAGTACAACTGATCACTGAACCACATCAATAAGGTTCTAAAAGATGCGGAATTGGCCCAGGCATCGGCAGCTGTTTAAAAAACTGCAAATTTCCCTGGTTTCCATGGAGTAAGAGCCGTTGCTGGGCACGTGACTATGACATCAATGATCATTCAATTGTCGCTACAGCCAAAAGTATTGGTCGGAGAGCAACGCGGTTTGCACCATTCGATTTATCGTCACAAAATACGTCGGATTAGCCTCTTACTAGCAGCACTGGAACAGTTTTTCCACTTTTGCATTTTTGCCTGGTCTTTTTGTTAATTGAAATCGGATACACTGTACTATGCACAATCGCGACTGGCCGTTACTATATTCAGCTTTTAACTATACGTTATGTGCCCTTCGGTAGCCCAGAAGACGTCAAATCTTTGGGCTAAGCCCATTTAACTCATCCAGCAATTGTCTTACTTTTAAGTCCAAGACAATCTCAATGTCTTTATCTACGTGTAGAAAAACCACACCATTTGTACATAAAAAACACAAGGTACTAGATACAGTCTGCTGTAAAAAGAACAACTGATCACTGAACCACATCAATAAGGTTCTAAAAGATGCGGAATTGGCCCAGGCATCGGCAGCTGTTTAAAAAATTGCAAATTTCAGTGGTTTCCATGGAGTAAGAGCCGTTGCTGGGCACGTGACTATGACATCAATGATCATTCAATTGTCACTACAGCCAAAAGTATTGGTCGGAGAACAACGCGGTTTGCACCATTCGATTTCTCGTGACAAAATACGTCGGATTAGCCTCTTACCAGCAGCACTGGAACAGTTTTTCCACTTTTGCATTTTTGCCTGGTCTTTTTGTTAATTGAAATCGGATACACTGTACTATGCACAATCGCGACTGGTCGTTACTATATTCAACTTTTAACTATACGTTATGTGCCCTTTGGTAGCCCAGAAGACGTCAAATCTTTGGGCTAAGCCCATTTAACTCATCCAGCAATTGTCTTACTTTTAAGTCCAAGACAATCTCAATGTCTTTATCTACGTGTAGAAAAACCACACCATTTGTACATAAAAAACACAATGTACTAGACACAGTCTGCTGTAAAAAGTACAACTGATCACTGAACCACATCTATAAGGTTCTAATAGATGCGGAATTGGGCCAGGCATCGGCAGCTGTTTAAAAAATTGCAAATTTCCCTGGTTTCCATGGAGTAAGAGCCGTTGCTGGGCACGTGACTATGACATCAATGATCATTCAATTGTCGCTACAGCCAAAAGTATTGGTCGGAGAGCAACGCGGTTTGCACTATACGATTTCTCGTCACAAAATACGTCGGATTAGCCTCTTACCAGCAGCACTGGAACAGTTTTTCCACTCTTGCATTTTTGCCTGGTCTTTTGTTAATTTGAAATCGGATACAATCTACTATGTACAATCGCGACTGGTCCTGACTATATTCAACTTTTGACTATAAGTTATGTGCCCTTCTGTAGCCCAGAAGACGTCAAATCTTTGGGCTAAGCCCATTTAACTCACCCAGCAATTGTCTTACTTTTAAGTCCAAAACAATCTCAATGTCTTTATCTACGTGTAGAAAAACCACACCATTTGTACATAAAAAACACAAGGTACTAGATACAGTCTGCTGTAAAAAGTACAACTGATCACTGAACCACATCAATAAGGTTCTAAAAGATGCGGAATTGGCCCAGGCATCGGCAGCTGTTTAAAAAACTGCAAATTTCCCTGGTTTCCATGGAGTAAGAGCCGTTGCTGGGCACGTGACTATGACATCAATGATCATTCAATTGTCGCTACAGCCAAAAAGTATTGGTCGGAGAGCAACGCGGTTTGCACCATTCGATTTATCGTCACAAAATACGTCGGATTAGCCTCTTACTAGCAGCACTGGAACAGTTTTTCCACTTTTGCATTTTTGCCTGGTCTTTTTGTTAATTGAAATCGGATACACTGTACTATGCACAATCGAGACTGGTCGTTACTATATTCAACTTTTAACTATACGTTATGTGCCCTTCGGTAGCCCAGAAGACGTCAAATCTTTGGGCTAAGCCCATTTAACTCATCCAGCAATTGTCTTACTTTTATGTCCAAGACAATCTCAATGTCTTTATCTACGTGTAGAAAAACCACACCATTTGTACATAAAAAACACAAGGTACTAGATACAGTCTGCTGTAAAAAGAACAACTGATCACTGAACCACATCAATAAGGTTCTAAAAGATGCGGAATTGACCCAGGCATCGGCAGCTGTTTAAAAAATTGCAAATTTCCCTGGTTTCCATGGAGTAAGAGCCGTTGCTGGGCACGTGACTATGACATCAATGATCATTCAATTGTCGCTACAGCCAAAAGTATTGGTCGGAGAACAACGCGGTTTGCACCATTCGATTTCTCGTCACAAAATACGTCGGATTAGCCTCTTACCAGCAGCACTGGAACAGTTTTTCCACTTTTGCATTTTTGCCTGGTCTTTTTGTTAATTGAAATCGGATACACTGTACTATGCACAATCGCGACTGGTCGTTACTATATTCAACTTTTAACTATACGTTATGTGCCCTTCGGTAGCCCAGAAGACGTCAAATCTTTGGGCTAAGCCCATTTAACTCATCCAGCAATTGTCTTACTTTTAAGTCCAAGACAATCTCAATGTCTTTATCTACTTGTAGAAAAACCACACCATTTGTACATAAAAAACTCAATGTACTAGATACAGTCTGCTGTAAAAAGTACAACTGATCACTGAACCACATCTATAAGGTTCTAATAGATGCGGAATTGGGCCAGGCATCGGCAGCTGTTTAAAAAATTGCAAATTTTCCTGGTTTCCATGGAGTAAGAGCCGTTGCTGGGCACGTGACTATGACATCAATGATCATTCAATTGTCGCTACAGCCAAAAGTATTGGTCGGAGAGCAACGCGGTTTGCACTATTCGATTTCTCGTGACAAAATACGTCGGATTAGGCTCTTACCAGCAGCACTGGAACAGTTTTTCCACTTTTGCATTTTTGCCTGGTCTTTTGTTAATTTGAAATCGGATACAATCTACTATGTACAATCGCGACTGGTCATGACTATATTCAACTTTTGACTATAAGTTATGTGCCCTTCTGTAGCCCAGAAGACGTCAAATCTTTGGGCTAAGCCCATTTAACTCACCCAGCAATTGTCTTACTTTTAAGTCCAAGACAATCTCAATGTCTTTATCTACGTGTAGAAAAACCACACCATTCGTACATAAAAAACACAATGTACTAGATACAGTCTGCTGTAAAAAGTACAACTGATCACTGAACCACATCTATAAGGTTCTAATAGATGCGGAATTCGGCCAGGCATTGGCAGCTGTTAAAAAATTGCATATTTCCCTGGTTTCCATGGAGTAAGAGCCGTTGCTGGGCACGTGACTATGACATCAATGATCATTCAATTGTCGCTACAGCCAAAAGTATTGGTCGGAGAACAACGCGGTTTGCACCATTCGATTTCTCGTGACAAAATACGTCGGATTAGCCTCTTACCAGCAGCACTGGAACAGTTTTTCCACTTTTGCATTTTTGCCTGGTCTTTTGGTTAATTGAAATCGGATACACTGTACTATGCACAATCGCGACTGGTCGTTACTATATTCAACTTTTAACTATACGTTATGTGCCCTTCGGTAGCCCAGAAGACGTCAAATCTTTGGGCTAAGCCCATTTAACTCATCCAGCAATTGTCTTACTTTTAAGTCCAAGACAATCTCAATGTCTTTATCTACGTGTAGAAAAACCACACCATTTGTACATAAAAAACACAATGTACTAGATACAGTCTGCTGTAAAAAGTACAACTGATCACTGAACCACATCTATAAGGTTCTAATAGATGCGGAATTGGGCCAGGCATCGGCAGCTGTTTAAAAAATTGCAAATTTCCCTGGTTTCCATGGAGTAAGAGCCGTTGCTGGGCACGTGACTATGACATCAATGATCATTCAATTGTCGCTACAGCCAAAAGTATTGGTCGGAGAGCAACGCGGTTTGCACTATTCGATTTCTCGTCACAAAATACGTCGGATTAGCCTCTTACCAGCAGCACTGGAACAGTTTTTCCACTTTTGCATTTTTGCCTGGTCTTTTGTTAATTTGAAATCGGATACAATCTACTATGTACAATCGCGACTGGTCATGACTATATTCAACTTTTGACTATAAGTTATGTGCCCTTCTGTAGCCCAGAAGACGTCAAATCTTTGGGCTAAGCCCATTTAACTCACCCAGCAATTGTCTTACTTTTAAGTCCAAGACAATCTCAATGTCTTTATCTACGTGTAGAAAAACCACACCATTCGTACATAAAAAACACAATGTACTAGATACAGTCTGCTGTAAAAAGTACAACTGATCACTGAACCACATCTATAAGGTTCTAATAGATGCGGAATTCGGCCAGGCATTGGCAGCTGTTAAAAAATTGCATATTTCCCTGGTTTCCATGGAGTAAGAGCCGTTGCTGGGCACGTGACTATGACATCAATGATCATTCAATTGTCGCTACAGGCAAAAGTATTGGTCGGAGAGCAACGCGGTTTGCACCATTCGATTTCTCGTCACAAAATACGTCGGATTAGCCTCTTACCAGCAGCACTGGAACAGTTTTTCCACTTTTGCATTTTTGCCTGGTCTTTTTGTTAATTGAAATCGGATACACTGTACTATGCACAATCGCGACTGATCATTATTATATTCAACTTTTGACTATATGTTATGTGCCCTTCGGTAGCCCAGAAGACGTCAAATCTTTGGGCTAAGCCCATTTAACTCATCCAGCAATTGTCTTACTTCTAAGTCCAAGACAATCTCAATGTCTTTATCTACGTGTTGAAAAACCACACCATATGTACATAAAAAACACAAGGTACTAGATACAGTCTGCTGTAAAAAGTACAACTGATCACTGAACCACATCAATAAGGTTCTAAAAGATGCGGAATTGGCCCAGGCATCGGCAGCTGTTTAAAAAACTGCAAATTTCCCTGGTTTCCATGGAGTAAGAGCCGTTGCTGGGCACGTGACTATGACATCAATGATCATTCAATTGTCGCTACAGCCAAAAGTATTGGTCGGAGAGCAACGCGGTTTGCACCATTCGATTTATCGTCACAAAATACGTCGGATTAGCCTCTTACTAGCAGCACTGGAACAGTTTTTCCACTTTTGCATTTTTGCCTGGTCTTTTTGTTAATTGAAATCGGATACACTGTACTATGCACAATCGAGACTGGTCGTTACTATATTCAACTTTTAACTATACGTTATGTGCCCTTCGGTAGCCCAGAAGACGTCAAATCTTTGGGCTAAGCCCATTTAACTCATCCAGCAATTGTCTTACTTTTAAGTCCAAGACAATTTCAATGTCTTTATCTACGTGTAGAAAAACCACACCATTCGTACATAAAAAACACAAGGTACTAGTTACAGTCTGCTGTAAAAAGAACAACTGATCACTGAACCACATCTATAAGGTTCTAATAGATGCGGAATTGGCCCAGGCATCGGCAGCTGTTTAAAAAATTGCAAATTTCCCTGGTTTCCATGGAGTAAGAGCCGTTGCTGGGCACGTGACTATGACATCAATGATCATTCAATTGTGGCTACAGCCAAAAGTATTGGTCGGAGAGCAACACGGTTTGCACCATTCGATTTCTCGTGACAAAATACGTCGGATTAGCCTCTTACCAGCAGCACTGGAACAGTTTTTCCACTTTTGCATTTTTGCCTGGTCTTTTTGTTAATTTGAAATCGGATACACTGTACTATGCACAATCGCGACTGGTCGTTACTATATTCAACTTTTGACTATAAGTTATGTGCCCTTCTGTAGCCCAGAAGACGTCAAATCTTTGGGCTAAGCCCATTTAACTCATCCAGCAATTGTCTTACTTCTAAGTCCAAGACAATCTCAATGTCTTTATCTGCGTGTAGAAAAACCACACCATTTGTACATAAAAAACAAAAAGTACTAGATACAGTCTGCTGTAAAAAGTACAACTGATCACTGACCCACATCAATAAGGTTCTAATAGATGCGGAATTGGGCCAGGCATCGGCAGCTGTTAAAAAATTGCAAATTTCCCTGGTTTCCATGGAGTAAGAGCCGTTGCTGGGCACGTGACTATGACATCAATGATCATTCAATTGTCACTACAGCCAAAAGTATTGGTCGGAGAACAACGCGGTTTGCACCATTCGATTTCTCGTGACAAAATACGTCGGATTAGCCTCTTACCAGCAGCACTGGAACAGTTTTTCCACTTTTGCATTTTTGCCTGGTCTTTTTGTTAATTGAAATCGGATACACTGTACTATGCACAATCGCGACTGGTCGTTACTATATTCAACTTTTAACTATACGTTATGTGCCCTTTGGTAGCCCAGAAGACGTCAAATCTTTGGGCTAAGCCCATTTAACTCATCCAGCAATTGTCTTACTTTTAAGTCCAAGACAATCTCAATGTCTTTATCTACGTGTAGAAAAACCACACCATTTGTACATAAAAAACACAATGTACTAGACACAGTCTGCTGTAAAAAGTACAACTGATCACTGAACCACATCTATAAGGTTCTAATAGATGCGGAATTGGGCCAGGCATCGGCAGCTGTTTAAAAAATTGCAAATTTCCCTGGTTTCCATGGAGTAAGAGCCGTTGCTGGGCACGTGACTATGACATCAATGATCATTCAATTGTCGCTACAGCCAAAAGTATTGGTCGGAGAGCAACGCGGTTTGCACTATACGATTTCTCGTCACAAAATACGTCGGATTAGCCTCTTACCAGCAGCACTGGAACAGTTTTTCCACTCTTGCATTTTTGCCTGGTCTTTTGTTAATTTGAAATCGGATACAATCTACTATGTACAATCGCGACTGGTCCTGACTATATTCAACTTTTGACTATAAGTTATGTGCCCTTCTGTAGCCCAGAAGACGTCAAATCTTTGGGCTAAGCCCATTTAACTCACCCAGCAATTGTCTTACTTTTAAGTCCAAAACAATCTCAATGTCTTTATCTACGTGTAGAAAAACCACACCATTTGTACATAAAAAACACAAGGTACTAGATACAGTCTGCTGTAAAAAGTACAACTGATCACTGAACCACATCAATAAGGTTCTAAAAGATGCGGAATTGGCCCAGGCATCGGCAGCTGTTTAAAAAACTGCAAATTTCCCTGGTTTCCATGGAGTAAGAGCCGTTGCTGGGCACGTGACTATGACATCAATGATCATTCAATTGTCGCTACAGCCAAAAGTATTGGTCGGAGAGCAACGCGGTTTGCACCATTCGATTTATCGTCACAAAATACGTCGGATTAGCCTCTTACTAGCAGCACTGGAACAGTTTTTCCACTTTTGCATTTTTGCCTGGTCTTTTTGTTAATTGAAATCGGATACACTGTACTATGCACAATCGAGACTGGTCGTTACTATATTCAACTTTTAACTATACGTTATGTGCCCTTCGGTAGCCCAGAAGACGTCAAATCTTTGGGCTAAGCCCATTTAACTCATCCAGCAATTGTCTTACTTTTATGTCCAAGACAATCTCAATGTCTTTATCTACGTGTAGAAAAACCACACCATTTGTACATAAAAAACACAAGGTACTAGATACAGTCTGCTGTAAAAAGAACAACTGATCACTGAACCACATCAATAAGGTTCTAAAAGATGCGGAATTGACCCAGGCATCGGCAGCTGTTTAAAAAATTGCAAATTTCCCTGGTTTCCATGGAGTAAGAGCCGTTGCTGGGCACGTGACTATGACATCAATGATCATTCAATTGTCGCTACAGCCAAAAGTATTGGTCGGAGAACAACGCGGTTTGCACCATTCGATTTCTCGTCACAAAATACGTCGGATTAGCTTCTTACCAGCAGCACTGGAACAGTTTTTCCACTTTTGCATTTTTGCCTGGTCTTTTTGTTAATTGAAATCGGATACACTGTACTATGCACAATCGCGACTGGTCGTTACTATATTCAACTTTTAACTATACGTTATGTGCCCTTCGGTAGCCCAGAAGACGTCAAATCTTTGGGCTCAGCCCATTTAACTCATCCAGCAATTGTCTTACTTTTAAGTCCAAGACAATCTCAATGTCTTTATCTACTTGTAGAAAAACCACACCATTTGTACATAAAAAACTCAATGTACTAGATACAGTCTGCTGTAAAAAGTACAACTGATCACTGAACCACATCTATAAGGTTCTAATAGATGCGGAATTGGGCCAGGCATCGGCAGCTGTTTAAAAAATTGCAAATTTTCCTGGTTTCCATGGAGTAAGAGCCGTTGCTGGGCACGTGACTATGACATCAATGATCATTCAATTGTCGCTACAGCCAAAAGTATTGGTCGGAGAGCAACGCGGTTTGCACTATTCGATTTCTCGTGACAAAATACGTCGGATTAGCCTCTTACCAGCAGCACTGGAACAGTTTTTCCACTTTTGCATTTTTGCCTGGTCTTTTGTTAATTTGAAATCGGATACAATCTACTATGTACAATCGCGACTGGTCATGACTATATTCAACTTTTGACTATAAGTTATGTGCCCTTCTGTAGCCCAGAAGACGTCAAATCTTTGGGCTAAGCCCATTTAACTCACCCAGCAATTGTCTTACTTTTAAGTCCAAGACAATCTCAATGTCTTTATCTACGTGTAGAAAAACCACACCATTCGTACATAAAAAACACAATGTACTAGATACAGTCTGCTGTAAAAAGTACAACTGATCACTGAACCACATCTATAAGGTTCTAATAGATGCGGAATTCGGCCAGGCATTGGCAGCTGTTAAAAAATTGCATATTTCCCTGGTTTCCATGGAGTAAGAGCCGTTGCTGGGCACGTGACTATGACATCAATGATCATTCAATTGTCGCTACAGGCAAAAGTATTGGTCGGAGAGCAACACGGTTTGCACCATTCGATTTCTCGTCACAAAATACGTCGGATTAGCCTCTTACCAGCAGCACTGGAACAGTTTTTCCACTTTTGCATTTTTGCCTGGTCTTTTTGTTAATTGAAATCGGATACACTGTACTATGCACAATCGCGACTGATCATTATTATATTCAACTTTTGACTATATGTTATGTGCCCTTCGGTAGCCCAGAAGACGTCAAATCTTTGGGCTAAGCCCATTTAACTCACCCAGCAATTGTCTTACTTTTAAGTCCAAGACAATCTCAATGTCTTTATCTACGTGTAGAAAAACCACACCATTCGTACATAAAAAACACAATGTACTAGATACAGTCTGCTGTAAAAAGTACAACTGATCACTGAACCACATCTATAAGGTTCTAATAGATGCGGAATTCGGCCAGGCATTGGCAGCTGTTAAAAAATTGCATATTTCCCTGGTTTCCATGGAGTAAGAGCCGTTGCTGGGCACGTGACTATGACATCAATGATCATTCAATTGTCGCTACAGGCAAAAGTATTGGTCGGAGAGCAACACGGTTTGCACCATTCGATTTCTCGTCACAAAATACGTCGGATTAGCCTCTTACCAGCAGCACTGGAACAGTTTTTCCACTTTTGCATTTTTGCCTGGTCTTTTTGTTAATTGAAATCGGATACACTGTACTATGCACAATCGCGACTGATCATTATTATATTCAACTTTTGACTATATGTTATGTGCCCTTCGGTAGCCCAGAAGACGTCAAATCTTTGGGCTAAGCCCATTTAACTCATCCAGCAATTGTCTTACTTCTAAGTCCAAGACAATCTCAATGTCTTTATCTACGTGTTGAAAAACCACACCATATGTACATAAAAAACACAAGGTACTAGATACAGTCTGCTGTAAAAAGTACAACTGATCACTGAACCACATCAATAAGGTTCTAAAAGATGCGGAATTGGCCCAGGCATCGGCAGCTGTTTAAAAAACTGCAAATTTCCCTGGTTTCCATGGAGTAAGAGCCGTTGCTGGGCACGTGACTATGACATCAATGATCATTCAATTGTCGCTACAGCCAAAAGTATTGGTCGGAGAGCAACGCGGTTTGCACCATTCGATTTATCGTCACAAAATACGTCGGATTAGCCTCTTACTAGCAGCACTGGAACAGTTTTTCCACTTTTGCATTTTTGCCTGGTCTTTTTGTTAATTGAAATCGGATACACTGTACTATGCACAATCGAGACTGGTCGTTACTATATTCAACTTTTAACTATACGTTATGTGCCCTTCGGTAGCCCAGAAGACGTCAAATCTTTGGGCTAAGCCCATTTAACTCATCCAGCAATTGTCTTACTTTTAAGTCCAAGACAATTTCAATGTCTTTATCTACGTGTAGAAAAACCACACCATTCGTACATAAAAAACACAAGGTACTAGTTACAGTCTGCTGTAAAAAGAACAACTGATCACTGAACCACATCTATAAGGTTCTAATAGATGCGGAATTGGCCCAGGCATCGGCAGCTGTTTAAAAAATTGCAAATTTCCCTGGTTTCCATGGAGTAAGAGCCGTTGCTGGGCACGTGACTATGACATCAATGATCATTCAATTGTGGCTACAGCCAAAAGTATTGGTCGGAGAGCAACACGGTTTGCACCATTCGATTTCTCGTGACAAAATACGTCGGATTAGCCTCTTACCAGCAGCACTGGAACAGTTTTTCCACTTTTGCATTTTTGCCTGGTCTTTTTGTTAATTTGAAATCGGATACACTGTACTATGCACAATCGCGACTGGTCGTTACTATATTCAACTTTTGACTATAAGTTATGTGCCCTTCTGTAGCCCAGAAGACGTCAAATCTTTGGGCTAAACCCATTTAACTCATCCAGCAATTGTCTTACTTCTAAGTCCAAGACAATCTCAATGTCTTTATCTGCGTGTAGAAAAACCACACCATTTGTACATAAAAAACAAAAAGTACTAGATACAGTCTGCTGTAAAAAGTACAACTGATCACTGACCCACATCAATAAGGTTCTAATAGATGCGGAATTGGGCCAGGCATCGGCAGCTGTTTAAAAAATTGCAAATTTCCCTGGTTTCCATGGAGTAAGAGCCGTTGCTGGGCACGTGACTATGACATCAATGATCATTCAATTGTCGCTACAGCCAAAAGTATTGGTCGGAGAGCAACGCGGTTTGCACCATTCGATTTCTCGTGACAAAATACGTCGGATTAGCCTCTTACCAGCAGCACTGGAACAGTTTTTCCACTTTTGCATTTTTGCCTGGTCTTTTTGTTAATTGAAATCGGATACACTGTACTATGCACAATCGCGACTGGTCGTTACTATATTCAACTTTTAACTATACGTTATGTGCCCTTCGGTAGCCCAGAAGACGTCAAATCTTTGGGCTAAGCCCATTTAACTCATCCAGCAATTGTCTTACTTTTAAGTCCAAGACAATCTCAATGTCTTTATCTACGTGTAGAAAAAACCACACCATTCGTACATAAAAAACACAATGTACTAGATACAGTCTGCTGTAAAAAGTACAACTGATCACTGACGCACAGCAATAAGGTTCTAAAAGATGCGGAAATGGCCCAGGCATCGGCAGCTGTTTAAAAAATTGCAAATTTCCCTGGTTTCCATGGAGTAAGAGCCGTTGCTGGGCACGTGACTATGACATCAATGATCATTCAATTGTCGCTAGAGCCAAAAGTATTGGTCGGAGAACAACGCGGTTTGCACCATTCGATTTCTCGTGACAAAATACGTCGGATTAGCCTCTTACCAGCAGCACTGGAACAGTTTTTCCACTTTTGCATTTTTGCCTGGTCTTTTTGTTAATTGAAATCGGATACACTGTACTATGCACAATTGTGACTGGTCGTTACTATATTCAACTTTTAACTATACGTTATGTGCCCTTCGGTAGCCCAGAAGACGTCAAATCTTTGGGCTAAGCCCATTTAACTCATCCAGCAATTGTCTTACTTTTAAGTCCAAGACAATCTCAATGTCTTTATCTACGTGTAGAAAAACCACACCATTTGTACATAAAAAACACAATGTACTAGATACAGTCTGCTGTAAAAAGTACAACTGATCACTGAACCACATCAATAAGGTTCTAAAAGAAGCGGAATTGGCCCAGGCATCGGCAGCTGTTAAAAATTGCAAATTTCCTGGTTTCCATGGAGTAAGAGCCGAGGCGTTTGTGGACTTGAATAGCATGATCATTCCATTGTCGCTACAGCCAAAAGTATTAGGTCGGAGAGCAACGCGGTTTGCACCATTCGATTTCTCGTCACAAAATACGGTCGGATTAGCCTTACAGCAGCACTTGACAGTTTTTCCACTTTTGCATTTTTGTTTGGTCTTTTTGTTAATTGAAATCGGATACACTGTACTATGCACAATCGCGACTGGTCGTTACTATATTCAACTTTTAACTATACGTTATGTGCCCTTCGGTAGCCCAGAAGACGTCAAATCTTTGGGCTAAGCCCATTTAACTCATCCAGCAATTGTCTTACTTTTAAGTCCAAGACAATCTCAATGTCTTTATCTACGTGTAGGAAAACCACACCATTTGTACATAAAAAACACAAGGTACTAGATACAGTCTGCTGTAATTAGAACAACTGATCACTGAACCACATCAATAAGGTTCTAAAAGATGCGGAATTGGCCCAGGCATCGGCAGCTGTTTAAAAAATTGCAAATTTCCCTGGTTTCCATGGAGTAAGAGCCGTTGCTGGGCACGTGACTATGACATCAATGATCATTCAATTGTCGCTACAGCCAAAAGTATTGGTCGGAGAACAACGCGGTTTGCACCATTCGATTTCTCGTGACAAAATACGTCGGATTAGCCTCTTACCAGCAGCACTGGAACAGTTTTTCCACTTTTGCATTTTTGCCTGGTCTTTTTGTTAATTGAAATCGGATCACTGTACTATGCACAATCGCGACTGGTCGTTACTATAATTCAACTTTTAACTATACGTTATGTGCCCTTCGGTAGCCCAGAAGACGTCAAATCTTTGGGCTAAGCCCATTTAACTCATCCAGCAATTGTCTTACTTTTAAGTCCAAGACAATCTCATTGTCTTTATCTAGTTGTAGAAAAACCACACCATTTGTACATAAAAAACACAATGTACTAGATACAGTCTGCTGTAAAAAGTACAACTGATCACTGAACCACATCTATCAGGTTCTAATAGATGCGGGAATTGGGCCAGGCATCGGCAGCTGTTTAAAAAATTGCAAATTTCCCTGGTTTCCATGGAGTAAGAGCCGTTTGCTGGGCACGTGACTATGACATCAATGATCATTCAATTGTCGCTACAGCCAAAAAGTATTGGGTCGGAGAGCAACGCGGTTTGCACCATTCGATTTCTCGTCACAAAATACGTCGGATTAGCCTCTTACCAGCAGCACTGGAACAGTTTTTCCACTTTTGCATTTTTGTTTGGTCTTTTTGTTAATTGAAATCGGATACACTGTACTATGCACAATCGCGACTGGTCGTTACTATATTCAACTTTAACTATACGTTATGTGCCCTTCGGTAGCCCAGAAGACGTCAAATCTTTGGGCTAAGCCCATTTAACTCCATCCAGAATTGTCTTACTTTTAAGTCCAAGGACAATCTCAATGTCTTTATCTACGTGTAGAAAAACCACACCATTTGTACATAAAAAACACAAGGTACTAGATACAGTCTGCTGTAATTAGAACAACTGATCACTGAACCACATCAATAAGGTTCTAAAAGATGCGGAATTGGCCCAGGCATCGGCAGCTGTTTAAAAAATTGCAAATTTCCCTGGTTTCCATGGAGTAAGAGCCGTTGCTGGGCACGTGACTATGACATCAATGATCATTCAATTGTCGCTACAGCCAAAAGTATTGGTCGGAGAACAACGCGGTTTGCACATTCGATTTCTCGTGACAAAATACGTCGGATTAGCCTCTTACCAGCAGCACTGGAACAGTTTTTCCACTTTTGCATTTTTGCCTGGTCTTTTTGTTAATTGAAATCGGATACACTGTACTATGCACAATCGCGACTGGTCGTTACTATATTCAACTTTTAACTATACGTATGTGCCCTTCGGTAGCCCAGAAGACGTCAAATCTTTGGGCTAAGCCCATTTAACTCATCCAGCAATTGTCTTACTTTAAGTCCAAGACAATCTCATTGTCTTTATCTAGGTGTAGAAAAACCACACCATTTGTACATAAAA
>NW_027018220.1:0-54988 GCF_032854445.1 Liolophura sinensis | reverse complement strand
TAGTTGTACTTTTTACAGCAGACTGTATCAAGTACCTTGTGTTTTTTATGTACAAATGGTGTGGTTTTTTTACACGTAGATAAAGACATTGAGATTGTCTTGGACTTAGAAATAAGACAATTGCTGGGTGAGTTAAATGGGCATGGCCCAAAGATTTCAGGTCTTCTGGCTACCGAAGGGCACATAACTTATAGTCAAATGTTGAATATAGTAATGACCAGTCGCGATTGTACAGAGTACAGTGTCGCCGGTTTCAATTAACAAAAAGACCAGGCAAAAATGCAAAAGTGGAAAAACTGTTCCAGTGCTACTAGTAAGAGACTAATTTGACGTATTTTGTGACGAGAAATCGAATGGTGCAATCCGCGTTGCTCTCCGACCAATACTTTTGGCTGTAGCGACACTTCAAATATCATTGATGTCATAATCACGTGCCCAGCAACGGCTCTTACTCCATGGAAACCAGGGATATTTGCAATTTTTTAACAGCTGCCGATGCCTGGCCCAATTCCGCATCTTTTGGCACCTTATAAATGTGGGTCAGTGTTAAGTTGTACTTTTTACAGCAGACTGTATCAAGTACCTTGTGTTTTTCATGTAGAAATAGTGTGGTTTTTCTACACGCAGATAAAGACATTGAGATTGTCTTGGACTTAGAAGTAAGACAATTGCTGGGTGAGTTAAATGGGCTTGGCCCAAAGATTTCGGGTCTTCTGGGCTACTGAAGGGCACATAACTTATAGTCAAAAGTTGAATATAGTAATGACCAGTCGCGAATGTACAGAGTACAGTGTAGCCGGTTTCAATTAACAAAAAGACCAGGCAAAAATGCAAAAGTGGAAAAAAATGTTCCAGTGCTGCTGGTAAGAAGCTAATCCGACGTATTTTATGACGAGAAATCGAATGGTGCAAACCGCGTTGTTCTCAGACCAATACTTTTGGCTGTAGTGACAATTGAATGATCATTGATGTCATAATCATGTACATACCAACGGCTCTTACTCCATGGAAACCAGGGAAATTTGCAATTTTTCAACAGCTGCCGATGCCTGGCTCAATTCCGCATCTTTTGGCACCTTACTGAAGTGGGTCAGTGTTCAGTTGTACTTTTTACAGCAGAATGTAATAAGTACCTTTTGATTTTTATGTACAAATGGTGTGGTTTTTCTACACGTAGATAAAGACATTGAGATTGTCTTGCACTTAGAAGTAAGATAATTCCTGGGTGAGTTAAATGGGCTTGGCCCAAAGATTTCAGGTCTTCTGGGCTACCGAAGGGCACATAACTTATAGTCAAAAGTTGAATATAGTAATGACCAGTCGCGATTGTACAGAGTACAGTGTAGCCGATTTCAATTAACAAAAAGACCAGGTAAAAATGCAAAAGTGGAAAAACTGTTCCAGTGCTGCTGGCAAGAGGCTAATCCGACGTATTTTGTGACGAGAAATCGAATGGTGCAATCCGCGTTGCTCTCCTACCAATACTTTTGGCTGTAGTGACAATTGAATGATCATTGATGTCATAATCACGTGCCCAGCAACGGCTCTTACTCCATGGAAACCAGGGAAATTTGCAATTTTTCAACAGCTGCCGATGCCTGGCCCAATTCCGCATCTTTTGGCACCTTATAAAAGTGGGTGAGTGTTTAGTTGTACTTTTTACAGCAGACTATATCAAGTACCTTGTTTTTTTTTATGTACAAATGGTGTGGTTTTTCTACACGTATATAAAGACATTGAGATTGTCTTCGACTTAGAAGTAAGACAATTGCTGGGTGAGTTAAATGGGCTTAGCCCAAAGATTTCAGGTCTTCTGGGCTACCGAAGGGCACATAACTTATAGTCAAAAGTTGAATATAGTAATGACCAGTCGCGATGGTACATAGTACAGTGTAGCCGATTTCAATTAACAAAAAGACCAGGTAAAAATGCAAAATTCGAAAAATTGTTCCAGTGCTGCTGGTAAGAGGCTAATCCGACGTATTTTTTGACGACAAATCGAATGGTGCAATCCGCGTTGCTCTCCAACCAATACTTTTGGCTGTGGTGACAATTGAATGATCATTTAAGTCATAATCACGTGCCCAGCAACGGCTCTTACTCCATGGAAACCAGGGAAATTTGCAATTTTTCAACAGCTGCCGATGCCTGACCCAATTCCGCATCTTTTGGCACCTAATAAATGTGGGTCAGTGTTTAGTTGTAGTTTTTACAGCAGACTGTATCAAGCACCTTGTTTTTTTTTATGTACAAAAGGTGTGGTTTTTCTACACGTAAATAAAGACATTGAGATTGTCTTGCACTTAGAAGTAACACAATTGCTGGGTGAGTTAAATGCGCTTAGCCCAAAGATTTGACGTCTTCTGGGCTACCGAAGGGCACATAACTTATAGTCAAAAGTTGAATATAGTAATGACCAGTCGCGATTGTACAGAGTACAGTGTAGCCGATTTCAATTAACAAAAAGACCAGGCAAAAATGCAAAAGTGGAAAATCTGTTCCAGTGCTGCTGGTAAGAGGCTAATCCGACGTATTTTGTGACGAGAAATCGAATGGTGCAAACCGCGTTGCTCTCCGACCAATACTTTTGGCTGTAGTGACAATTGAATGATCATTTATGTCATAATCACGTGCCCAGCAACGGCTCTTACTCCATGGAAACCAGGGATATTTGCAATTTTTCAACAGCTGCCGATGCCTGGCTCAATTCCGCATCTTTTGGCACCTTACTGTAGTGGGTCAGTGTTCAGTTGTACTTTTTACAGCAGACTGTATCAAGTACCTTGTGTTTTTCACGTACAAATGGTGTGGTTTTTCTACACGTAGATAAAGGCATTGAGATTGTCTTGCACTTAGAAATAAGGCAATTGCTGGGTGAGTTAAATAGGCTTAGCCCAAAGATTTCAGGTCTTCTGGGCTACCGAAGGGCACATAACTTATAGTCAAAAGTTGAATATAGTAATGACCAGTCGCGATTGTACAGAGTACAGTGTAGCCGATTTCAATTAACAAAAAGATCAGGCAAAAATGCAAAAGTGGAAAAACTGTTCCAGTGCTGCTGGTAAGAGGCTAATCCGACGTATTTTGTGACGAGATATCGAATGGTACAAACCGCGTTGCTCTCCGACCAATACTTTTGGCTGTAGCGACACTTCAAATATCATTGATGTCATAATCACGTGCCCAGCAACGGCTCTTACTCCATGGAAACCAGGGAAATTTGCAATTTTTTAACAGCTGCCGATGCCTGGCCCAATTCCGCATCTTTTGGCACCTTATAAATGTGGGTCAGTGTTAAGTTGTACTTTTTACAGCAGACTGTATCAAGTACCTTGTGTTTTTCATGTACAAATGGTGTGGTTTTTCTACACGCAGATAAAGACATTGAGATTGTCTTGGACTTAGAAGTAAGACAATTGCTGGGTGAGTTAAATGGGCTTGGCCCAAAGATTTCAGGTCTTCTGGGCTACTGAAGGGCACATAACTTATAGTCAAAAGTTGAATATAGTAATGACCAGTCGCGAATGTACAGAGTACAGTGTAGCCGGTTTCAATTAACAAAAAGACCAGGCAAAAATGCAAAAGTGGAAAAAAATGTTCCAGTGTTGCTGGTAAGAAGCTAATCCGACGTATTTTATGACGAGAAATCGAATGGTGCAAACCGCGTTGTTCTCAGACCAATACTTTTGGCTGTAGTGACAATTGAATGATCATTGATGTCATAATCATGTGCATACCAACGGCTCTTACTCCATGGAAACCAGGGAAATTTGCAATTTTTCAACAGCTGCCGATGCCTGGCTCAATTCCGCATCTTTTGGCACCTTACTGAAGTGGGTCAGTGTTCAGTTGTACTTTTTACAGCAGACTGTATCAAGTACCTTGTGTTTTTCATGTACAAATGGTGTGGTTTTTCTACACGTAGATAAAGACATTGAGATAGTCTTGCACTTAGAAGTAAGACAATTGCTGGGTGAGTTAAATGGGCTTAGCCCAAAGATTTGACGTCTTCTGGGCTACCGAAGGGCACATAACTTATAGTCAAAAGTTGAATATAGTAATGACCAGTCGCGTTGGTACATAGTACAGTGTAGCCGATTTCAATTAACAAAAAGACCAGGCAAAAATGCAAAATTGGAAAAAATACTAAAGTGTTGCTGGTAAGAGGCTAATCCGACGTATTTTGTGACGAGAAATCGAATGGTGCAAACCGCGTTGCTCTCCGACCAATACTTTTGGCTGTAGTGACAATTAAATGATCATTAATGTCATAATCATGTGCATACCAACGGCTCTTACTCCATGGAAACCAGGGATATTTGCAATTTTTCAACAGCTGCCGATGCCTGGCTCAATTCCGCATCTTTTGGCACCTTACTGAAGTGGGTCAGTGTTCAGTTGTACTTTTTACAGCAGACTGTATCAAGTACCTTGTGTTTTTCACGTACAAATGGTGTGGTTTTTCTACACGTAGATAAAGACATTGAGATTGTCTTGGACTTAGAAGTAAGACAATTGCTGGGTGAGTTAAATGGGCTTAGCCCAAAGATTTGACGTTCTCTGGGCTACCGAAGGGCACATAACTTATAGTCAAAAGTTGAATATAGTAATGGCCAGTCGCGATTATACAGAGTACAGTGTAGCCGATTTCAATTAACTAAAAGACCAGGTAAAAATGCAAAAGTGGAAAAACTGTTCCAGTGCTGCTGGCAAGAGGCTAATCCGACGTATTTTGTGACGAGAAATCGAATGGTGCAATCCGCGTTGCTCTCCGACCAATACTTTTGGCTGTAGCGACAATTAAATAATTATTTATGTGATAATCACGAGCCCAGCAACGGCTCTTACTCCATGGAAACCAGGGAAATTTGCAATTTTTCAACAGCTGCCGATGCCTGGCCCAATTCCGCATCTTTTGGCACCTTACTGAAGTGGTTCAGTGTTCAGTTGTACTTTTTACAGCAGACTGCATCAAGTACCTTGTGTTTTTCACGTACAAATGGTGTGGTTTTTCTACACGTAGATAAAGACATTGAGATTGTCTTGGACTTAGAAGTAAGACAATTGCTGGGTGAGTTAAATGGGCTTGGCCCAAAGATTTCAGGTCTTCTGGGCTACCGAAGGGCACATAACTTATAGTCAAAAGTTGAATATAGTAATGACCAGTCGCGATTGTACAGAGTACAGTGTAGCCGGTTTCAATTAACAAAAAGACCAGGTAAAAAGGCAAAATTCGAAAAATTGTTCCAGTGCTGCTGGTAAGAGGCTAATCCGACGTATTTTGTGACGACAAATCGAATGGTGCAATCCGCGTTGCTCTCCGACCAATACTTTTGGCTGTGGTGACAATTGAATGATCATTTAAGTCATAATCACGTGCCCAGCAACGGCTCTTACTCCATGGAAACCAGGGAAATTTGCAATTTTTCAACAGCTGCCTATACCTGGCTCAATTCGCATCTTTTGGCACCTTATTCATGTGGGTCTGTGGTCAGTTGTACTTTTTACAGCAGACTGTATCAAGTACCTTGTGTTTTTTATGTACAAATGGTCTGGTTTTTCTACACGTAGATAAAGACACTGAGATTGTCTTGGACTTAGAAGTAAGACAATTGCTGGGTGAGTTAAATGGGCTTAGCCCAAAGATTTCAGGTCTTCTGGGCTACAGAAGGGCACATAACTTATAGTCAAAAGTTGAATATAGTAATGACCAGTCGCGATTGTACAGAGTACAGTGTAGCCGATTTCAATTAACAAAAAGACCAGGCAAAAATGCAAAAGTGGAAAAACTGTTCCAGTGCTGCTGGTAAGAGGCTAATCCGACGTATTTTGTGACGAGAAATCGAATGGTGCAATCTGCGTTGCTCTCCGACCAATACTTTTGGCTGTAGTGACAATTGAATGATCATTTATGTCATAATCACGTGCACAGCAACGGCTTTTACTCCATGGAAACAGGGAAATTTGCAATTTTTCAACAGCTGCCGATGCGTGACCCAATTCCGCATCTTTTGGCACCTTATAAATGTGGGTCAGTGTTTAGTTGTAGTTTTTACAGCAGACTGTATCAAGTACCTTGTGTTTTTTTTATGTACAAAAGGTGTGGTTTTTCTACACGTAAATAAAGACATTGAGATTGTCTTGCACTTAGAAGTAACACAATTGCTGGGTGAGTTAAATGAGCTTAGCCCAAAGATTTGACGTCTTCTGGGCTACCGAAGGGCACATAACTTATAGTCAAAAGTTGAATATAGTAATGACCAGTCGCGATTGTACAGAGTACAGTGTAGCCGATTTCAATTAACAAAAAAGACCAGGCAAAAATGCAAAGTGGAAAATCTGTTCCAGTGCTGCTGGTAAGAGGCTAATCCGACGTATTTTGTGACGAGAAATCGAATGGTGCAAACCGCGTTGCTCTCCGACCAATACTTTTGGCAGTAGTGGACAATTGAATGATCATTTATGTCATAATCAGGTGCCCAGCAACGGCTCTTACTCCATGGAAACCAGGGATATTTGCAATTTTTCAACAGCTGCCGATGCCTGGCTCAATTCCGCATCTTTTGGCACCTTACTGAAGTGGGTCAGTGTTCAGTTGTACTTTTTACAGCAGAATGTATCAAGTACCTTTTGATTTTTATGTACAAATGGTGTGGTTTTTCTACACGTAGATAAAGACATTGAGATTGTCTTGCACTTAGAAGTAAGACAATTCCTGGGTGAGTTAAATGGGCTTAGCCCAAAGATTTCAGGTCTTCTGGGCTACCGAAGGGCACATAACTTATAGTCCAAAAGTTGAATATAGTAATGACCAGTCGCGATTGTACAGAGTACAGTGTAGCCGATTTCAATTAACAAAAAGACCAGGTAAAAATGCAAAAGTGGAAAAACTGTTCCAGTGCTGCTGGTAAGAGGCTAATCGACGTATTTTGTAACGAGAAAATCGAATGGTGCAAACCGCGTTGCTCTCCGACCAATACTTTTGGCTGTAGCGACAATTGAATGATCATTTATGTTATAATCACGTGCCCATCAACGGCTCTTACTCCATGGAAACCAGGGAAATTTGCAATTTTGCAACAGCTGCCGATGCCTGGCTCAATTCCGCATCTTTTGGCACCTTATAAATGTGGGTCAGTGTTTAGTTGTACTTTTTACAGCAGACTGTATCAAGTACCTTGTGTTTTTTATGTACAAATGGTGTGGTTTTTCTACACGTAGATAAAGACATTGAGATTGTCTTGGACTTAGAAGTAAGACAATTGCTGGGTGAGTTAAATGGGCTTGGCCCAAAGATTTCAGGTCTTCTGGGCTACCGAAGGGCACATAACTTATAGTCAAAAGTTGAATATAGTAATGACCAGTCGCGATTGTACAGAGTACAGTGTAGCCGATTTCAATTAACAAAAGACCAGACAAAAATGCAAAAGTGGAAAAAATGTTCCAGTGCTGCTGATAAGAGGCTAATCCGACGTATTTTGTGACGACAAATCGAATGGTGCAAACCGCGTTGCTCTCCAACCAATACTTTTGGCTGTAGCGACAATTCAATAATCATTGATGTCATAATCACGTGCCCAGCAACGGCTCTTACTCCATGGAAACCAGGGATATTTGCAATATTTTAACAGCTGCCGATGCCTGGCTCAATTCCACATCTTTTGGCACCTTATAAATGTGGGTCAGTGTTTAGTTGTACTTTTTACAGCAGACTGTATCAAGTACCTTGTGTTTTTTATGTACAAATGGTGTGGTTTTTTTACACGTAGATAAAGACATTGAGATTGTCTTGGACTTAGAAATAAGACAATTGCTGGGTGAGTTAAATGGGCATGGCCCAAAGATTTCAGGTCTTCTGGGCTACCGAAGGGCACATAACTTATAGTCAAATGTTGAATATAGTAATGACCAGTCGCGATTGTACAGAGTACAGTGTAGCCGGTTTCAATTAACAAAAAAGACCAGGCAAAAATGCAAAAGTGGAAAAACTGTTCCAGTGCTACTAGTAAGAGACTAATTTTGACGTATTTTGTGACGAGAAATCGAATGGTGCAATCCGCGTTGCTCTCCGACCAATACTTTTGGCTGTAGCGACAATTGAATGATCATTTATGTCATAATCACGTGCGTAGCAACGGCTCTTACTCCATGGAAACCAGGGAAATTTGCAATTTTTCAACAGCTGCCGATGCCTGGCTCAATTCCGGATCTTTTGGCAACTTACTGAAGTGGGTCAGTGTTAAGTTGTACTTTTTACAGCAGACTGTATCAAGTACCTTGTGTTTTTTCATGTACAAATGGTGTGGTTTTTTCTACACGTAGATAAAGACATTGAGATAGTCTTGCACTTAGAAGTAAGACAATTGCTGGGTGAGTTAAATGGGCTTAGCCCAAAGATTTGACGTCTTCTGGGCTACCGAAGGGCACATAACTTATAGTCAAAAGTTGAATATAGTAATGACCAGTCGCGTTGGTACATAGTACAGTGTAGCCGATTTCAATTAACAAAAAGACCAGGTAGAAATGCAAAATTGGAAAAACTTTTCCAGTGCTGCTGGCAAGAGGAAAATCCGACGTATTTTGTGACGAGAAATCGAATGGTGCAATCCGCGTTGCTCTCCGACCAATACTTTTGGCTGTAGCGACAATTGAATGATCATTTATGTCATAATCACGTGCCCAGCAACGGCTCTTACTCCATGGAAACCAGGGAAATTTGCAATTTTCAACAGCTGCCGATGCCTGGCTCAATTCCGCATCTTTTGGCACCTTACTGAAGTGGGTCAGTGTTCAGTTGTACTTTTTACAGCAGACTGTATCAAGTACCTTGTGTTTTTCATGTACAAATGGTGTGGTTTTTCTACACGTAGATAAAGACATTGAGATTGTCTTGGACTTAGAAGTAAGGCAATTGCTGGGTGAGTTAAATGGGCTTAGCCCATAGATTTCAGGTCTTCTGGGCTACCGAAGGGCACATAACTTATAATCAAAAGTTGAATATAGTAATGACCAGTCGCGATTGTACAGAGTACAGTGTAGCCGATTTCAATTAACAAAAAGAACAGGTAAAAATGCAAAAGTGGAAAAACTGTTCCAGTGCTGCTGGCAAGAGGCTAATCCGACGTATTTTGTGACGAGAAATCGAATGGTGCAATCTGCGTTGCTCTCCGACCAATACTTTTGGCTGTAGTGACAATTGAATGATCATTGATGTCATAATCACGTGCACAGCAACGGCTCTTACTCCATGGAAACCAGGGAAATTTGCAATTTTTCAACAGCTGCCGATGCCTGGCTCAATTCCGCATCTTTTGGCACCTTACTGAAGTGGGTCAGTGTTCAGTTGTACTTTTTACAGCAGACTGTATCAAGTACCTTGTGTTTTTTATGTACAAATGGTCTGGTTTTTCTACACGTAGATAAAGACATTGAGATTGTCTTGGACTTAGAAGTAAGACAATTGCTGGGTGAGTTAAATGGGCTTAGCCCAAAGATTTGACGTCTTCTGGGCTACCGAAGGGCACATAACTTATAGTCAAAAGTTGAATATAGTAATGACCAGTCGCGATTGTACAGAGTACAGTGTAGCCGGTTTCAATTAACAAAAAGACCAGGCAAACATGCAAAAGTGGAAAAAATGTTCCAGTACTGCTGGTAAGAGGCTAATCCGACGTATTTTATGACGAGAAATCGAATGGTGCAAACCGCGTTGCTCTCCGACCAATACTTTTGGCTGTAGGGACAATTGAATGATCATTGATGTCATAATCACGTGCATACCAACGGCTCTTACTCCATGGAAACCAGGGAAATTTGCAATTTTTCAACAGCTGCCGATGCCTGGCTCAATTCCGCATCTTTTGGCACCTTACTGAAGTGGGTCAGTGTTCAGTTGTACTTTTTACAGCAGACTGTATCAAGCACCTTGTGTTTTTCATGTGCAAATGGTGTGGTTTTTCTACACGTAGATAAAGACATTGAGATTGTCTTGGACTTAGAAGTAAGACAATTGCTGGGTGAGTTAAATGGGCTTAGCCCAAAGATTTGACGTCTTCTGGGCTACCGAAGGGCACATAACTTATAGTAAAAAGTTGAATATAGTAATGACCAGTCGCGATTGTACAGAGTACAGTGTAGCCGATTTCAATTAACAAAAAGACCAGGTAAAAATGCAAAAGTGGAAAAACTGTTCCAGTGCTGCTGGCAAGAGGCTAATCCGACGTATTTTGTGACGAGAAATCGAATGGTGCAATCCGCGTTGCTCTCCGACCAATACTTTTGGCTGTAGCGACTACATAAATAATCATTTATGTCATAATCACGTGCGTAGCAACGGCTCTTACTCCATGGAAACCAGGGAAATTTGCAATTTTTCAACAGCTGCCGATGCCTGGCTCAATTCCGCATCTTTTGGCACCTTACTGAAGTGGGTCAGTGTTCAGTTGTACTTTTTACAGCAGACTGTATCAAGTACCTTGTGTTTTTCATGTACAAATGGTGTGGTTTTTCTACACGTAGATAAAGACATTGAGATAGTCTTGCACTTAGAAGTAAGACAATTGCTGGGTGAGTTAAATGGGCTTAGCCCAAAGATTTGACGTCTTCTGGGCTACCGAAGGGCACATAACTTATAGTCAAAAGTTGAATATAGTAATGACCAGTCGCGTTGGTACATAGTACAGTGTAGCCGATTTCAATTAACAAAAAGACCAGGCAAAAATGCAAAATTGGAAAAACTTTTCCAGACCTGCTGGCAAGAGGAAAATCCGACGTATTTTGTGACGAGAAATCGAATGGTGCAATCCGCGTTGCTCTCCGACCAATACTTTTGGCTGTAGCGACAATTGAATGATCATTTATGTCATAATCACGTGCCCAGCAACGGCTCTTACTCCATGGAAACCAGGGAAATTTGCAATTTTTCAACAGCTGCCGATGCCTGGCTCAATTCCGCATCTTTTGGCACCTTACTGAAGTGGGTCAGTGTTCAGTTGTACTTTTTACAGCAGACTGTATCAAGTACCTTGTGTTTTTCATGTACAAATGGTGTGGTTTTTCTACACGTAGATAAAGACATTGAGATTGTCTTGGACTTAGAAGTAAGGCAATTGCTGGGTGAGTTAAATGGGCTTAGCCCATAGATTTCAGGTCTTCTGGGCTACCGAAGGGCACATAACTTATAATCAAAAGTTGAATATAGTAATGACCAGTCGCGATTGTACAGAGTACAGTGTAGCCGATTTCAATTAACAAAAAGAACAGGTAAAAATGCAAAAGTGGAAAAACTGTTCCAGTGCTGCTGGCAAGAGGCTAATCCGACGTATTTTGTGACGAGAAATCGAATGGTGCAATCTGCGTTGCTCTCCGACCAATACTTTTGGCTGTAGTGACAATTGAATGATCATTGATGTCATAATCACGTGCACAGCAACGGCTCTTACTCCATGGAAACCAGGGAAATTTGCAATTTTTCAACAGCTGCCGATGCCTGGCTCAATTCCGCATCTTTTGGCACCTTACTGAAGTGGGTCAGTGTTCAGTTGTACTTTTTACAGCAGACTGTATCAAGTACCTTGTGTTTTTTATGTACAAATGGTCTGGTTTTTCTACACGTAGATAAAGACATTGAGATTGTCTTGGACTTAGAAGTAAGACAATTGCTGGGTGAGTTAAATGGGCTTAGCCCAAAGATTTGACGTCTTCTGGGCTACCGAAGGGCACATAACTTATAGTCAAAAGTTGAATATAGTAATGACCAGTCGCGATTGTACAGAGTACTGTGTAGCCGGTTTCAATGAACAAAAAGACCAGGCAAAAATGCAAAAGTGGAAAAACTGCTCCAGTGCTACTAGTAAGAGGCTAATCCGACGTATTTTGTGACGAGAAATCGAATGGTGCAAACCGCGTTGCTCTCCGACCAATACTTTTGCCTGTAGTGACAATTGAATGATCATTGATATCATAATCACGTGCACAGCAACGGCTCTTACTCCATGGAAACCATTGATATTTGCAATTTTTCAACAGCTGCCGATGCCTGGCTCAATTCCGCATCTTTTGGCACCTTACTGAAGTGGGTCAGTGTTCAGTTGTATTTTTTACAGCAGACTGTATCAAGTACCTTGTGTTTTTCACGTACAAATGGTGTGGTTTTTCTACACGTAGATAAAGACATTGAGATTGTCTTGGACTTAGAAGTAAGACAATTGCTGGGTGAGTTAAATGGGCTTGGCCCAAAGATTTCAGGTCTTCTGGGCTACCGAAGGGCACATAACTTATAGTCAAAAGTTGAATATAGTAATGACCAGTCGCGATTGTACAGAGGAAAGTGTAGCCGATTTCAATTAACAAAAAGACCAGGTAAAAATGCAAAAGTGGAAAAACTGTTCCAGTGCTGCTGGTAAGAGGCTAATCCGACGTATCTTGTGACGAGAAATCGAATGGTGCAAACCGCGTTGCTCTCCTACCAATACTTTTGGCTGTTGTGACAATTGAATGATCATTTATGTCATAATCACGTGCCCAGCAACGGCTCTTACTCCATGGAAACCAGGGAAATTTGCAATTTTTCAACAGCGGCTGATGCCTGGCTCAATTCCGCATCTTTTGGCACCTTATTCATGTGGGTCTGTGGTCAGTTGTACTTTATACAGCAGACTGTATCAAGTAACTTGTGTTTTTTATGTACAAATGGTGTGGTTTTTCTACACGTAGATAAAGACATTGAGATTGTCTTGGACTTAGAAGTAAGACAATTGCTGGGTGAGTTAAATGGGCTTAGCCCAAAGATTTCAGGTCTTCTGGGCTACCGAAGGGCACATAACTTATAGTCAAAAGTTGAATATAGTAATGACCAGTCGCGATTGTACAGAGTACAGTGTAGCCGATTTCAATTAACAAAAAGACCAGGTAAAAATGCAAAAGTGGAAAAACTGTTCCAGTGCTGCTGGTAAGAGGCTAATCCGACGTATTTTGTAACGAGAAAATCGAATGGTGCAAACCGCGTTGCTCTCCGACCAATACTTTTGCCTGTAGCGACAATTGAATGATCATTTATGTTATAATCACGTGCCCATCAACGGCTCATTCTCCATGGAAACCAGGGATATTTGCAATATTTTAACAGCTGCCGATGCCTGGCCCAATCCCGCATCTTTTGGCACCTTATAAATGTGGGTCAGTGTTTAGTTGTACTTTTTACACCACACTGTATCAAGTACCTTGTGTTTTTTTATGTACAAATGGTGTGGTTTTTTTACACGTAGATAAAGACATTGAGATTGTCTTGGACTTAGAAATAAGACAATTGCTGGGTGAGTTAAATGGGCTTAGCCCAAAGATTTGACGTCTTCTGGGCTACCGAAGGGCACATAACTTAAAGTCAAATGTTGAATATAGTAATGACCAGTCGCGATTGTACAGAGTACAGTGTAGCCGGTTTCAATTAACAAAAAGACCAGGGAAAAATGCAAAAGTGGAAAAACTGTTCCAGTGCTACTAGTAAGAGACTAATTTGACGTATTTTGTGACGAGAAATCGAATGGTGCAATCCGCGTTGCTCTCCGACCAATACTTTTGGCTGTAGCGACAATTGAATGATCATTTATGTCATAATCACGTGCGTAGCAACGGCTCTTACTCCATGGAAACCAGGGAAATTTGCAATTTTTCAACAGCTGCCGATGCCTGGCTCAATTCCGCATCTTTTGGCACCTTACTGAAGTGGGTCAGTGTTCAGTTGTACTTTTTACAGCAGACTGTATCAAGTACCTTGTGTTTTTCATGTACAAATGGTGTGGTTTTTCTACACGTAGATAAAGACATTGAGATTGTCTTGGACTTAGAAGTAAGACAATTGCTGGGTGAGTTAAATGGGCTTAGCCCAAAGATTTGACGTCCTCTGGGCTACCGAAGGGCACATAACATATAGTCAAAAGTTGAATATAGTAATGACCAGTCGCGATGGTACATAGTACAGTGTAGCCGATTTCAATTAACAAAAAGACCAGGTAAAAATGCAAAATTCGAAAAACTGTTCCAGTGCTGCTGGTAAGAAGCTAATCCGACGTATTTTATGACGACAAATCGAATGGTGCAATCCGCGTTGCTCTCCGACCAATACTTTTGGCTGTGGTGACAATTGAATGATCATTTAAGTCATAATCACGTGCCCAGCAACGGCTCTTACTCCATGGAAACCAGGGAAATTTCCAATTTTTCAACAGCTGCCTATACCTGGCTCAATTCCGCATCTTTTGGCACCTTATTCATGTGGGTCTGTGGTCAGTCGTACTTTTTACAGCAGACTGTATCAAGTACCTTGTGTTTTTTTATGTACAAATGGTCTGGTTTTTCTACACGTAGATAAAGACACTGAGATTGTCTTGGACTTAGAAGTAAGACAATTGCTGGGTGAGTTAAATGGGCTTAGCCCAAAGATTTCAGGTCTTCTGGGCTACAGAAGGGCACATAACTTATAGTCAAAAGTTGAATACAGTAATGACCAGTCGCGATTGTACAGAGTACAGTGTAGCCGATTTCAATTAACAAAAAGATCAGGCAAAAATGCAAAAGTGGAAAAACTGTTCCAGTGCTGCTGGTAAGAGGCTAATCCGACGTATTTTGTGACGAGATATCGAATGGTACAAACCGCGTTGCTCTCCGACCAATACTTTTGGCTGTAGCGACACTTCAAATATTATTGATGTCATAATCACGTGCCCAGCAACGGCTCTTACTCCATGGAAACCAGGGATATTTGCAATTTTTTAACAGCTGCCGATGCCTGGCCCAATTCCGCATCTTTTGGCACCTTATAAATGTGGGTCAGTGTTAAGTTGTACTTTTTACAGCAGACTGTATCAAGTACCTTGTGTTTTTCATGTACAAATGGTGTGGTTTTTCTACACGCAGATAAAGACATTGAGATTGTCTTGGACTTAGAAGTAAGACAATTGCTGGGTGAGTTAAATGGGCTTGGCCCAAAGATTTCAGGTCTTCTGGGCTACTGAAGGGCACATAACTTATAGTCAAAAGTTGAATATAGTAATGACCAGTCGCGAATGTACAGAGTACAGTGTAGCCGGTTTCAATTAACAAAAAGACCAGGCAAAAATGCAAAAGTGGAAAAACTGTTCCAGTGCTGCTGGTAAGAAGCTAATCCGACGTATTTTATGACGAGAAATCGAATGGTGCAAACCGCGTTGTTCTCAGACCAATACTTTTGGCTGTAGTGACAATTGAATGATCATTGATGTCATAATCATGTGCATACCAACGGCTCTTACTCCATGGAAACCAGGGAAATTTGCAATTTTTCAACAGCTGCCGATGCCTGGCTCAATTCCGCATCTTTTGGCACCTTACTGAAGTGGGTCAGTGTTAAGTTGTACTTTTTACAGCAGAATGTATCAAGTACCTTTTGATTTTTATGTACAAATGGTGTGGTTTTTCTACACGTAGATAAAGACATTGAGATTGTCTTGCACTTAGAAGTAAGACAAATCCTGGGTGAGTTAAATGGGCTTGGCCCAAAGAATTCAGGTCTTCTGGGCTACCGAAGGGCACATAACTTATAGTCAAAAGTTGAATATAGTAATGACCAGTCGCGATTGTACAGAGTACAGTGTAGCCGATTTCAATTAACAAAAAGACCAGGTAGAAATGCAAAAGTGGAAAAACTGTTCCAGTGCTGCTGGCAAGAGGCTAATCCGACGTATTTTGTGACGAGAAATCGAATGGTGCAATCCGCGTTGCTCTCCTACCAATACTTTTGGCTGTAGTGACAATTGAATGATCATTGATGTCATAATCACGTGCCCAGCAACGGCTCTTACTCCATGGAAACCAGGGAAATTTGCAATTTTTCAACAGCTGCCGATGCCTGGCCCAATCCCGCATCTTTTGGCACCTTATAAATGTGGGTCAGTGTTAAGTTGTACTTTTTACAGCAGACTGTATCAAGTACCTTGTGTTTTTCATGTACAAATGGTGTGGTTTTTCTACACGCAGATAAAGACATTGAGATTGTCTTGGACTTAGAAGTAAGACAATTGCTGGGTGAGTTAAATGGGCTTGGCCCAAAGATTTCAGGTCTTCTGGGCTACTGAAGGGCACATAACTTATAGTCAAAAGTTGAATATAGTAATGACCAGTCGCGAATGTACAGAGTACAGTGTAGCCGGTTTCAATTAACAAAAAGACCAGGCAAAAATGCAAAAGTGGAAAAACTGTTCCAGTGCTGCTGGTAAGAAGCTAATCCGACGTATTTTATGACGAGAAATCGAATGGTGCAAACCGCGTTGTTCTCAGACCAATACTTTTGGCTGTAGTGACAATTGAATGATCATTGATGTCATAATCATGTGCATACCAACGGCTCTTACTCCATGGAAACCAGGGAAATTTGCAATTTTTCAACAGCTGCCGATGCCTGGCTCAATTCCGCATCTTTTGGCACCTTACTGAAGTGGGTCAGTGTTAAGTTGTACTTTTTACAGCAGAATGTATCAAGTACCTTTTGATTTTTATGTACAAATGGTGTGGTTTTTCTACACGTAGATAAAGACATTGAGATTGTCTTGCACTTAGAAGTAAGACAAATCCTGGGTGAGTTAAATGGGCTTGGCCCAAAGAATTCAGGTCTTCTGGGCTACCGAAGGGCACATAACTTATAGTCAAAAGTTGAATATAGTAATGACCAGTCGCGATTGTACAGAGTACAGTGTAGCCGATTTCAATTAACAAAAAGACCAGGTAGAAATGCAAAAGTGGAAAAACTGTTCCAGTGCTGCTGGCAAGAGGCTAATCCGACGTATTTTGTGACGAGAAATCGAATGGTGCAATCCGCGTTGCTCTCCTACCAATACTTTTGGCTGTAGTGACAATTGAATGATCATTGATGTCATAATCACGTGCCCAGCAACGGCTCTTACTCCATGGAAACCAGGGAAATTTGCAATTTTTCAACAGCTGCCGATGCCTGGCCCGATTCCGCATCTTTTGGCACCTTATAAAAGTGGGTGAGTGTTTAGTTGTACTTTTTACAGCAGACTATATCAAGTACCTTGTTTTTTTTTATGTACAAATGGTGTGGTTTTTCTACACGTATATAAAGACATTGAGATTGTCTTGGACTTAGAAGTAAGACAATTGCTGGGTGAGTTAAATGGGCTTAGCCCAAAGATTTCAGGTCTTCTGGGCTACCGAAGGGCACATAACTTATAGTCAAAAGTTGAATATAGTAATGACCAGTCGCGATTGTACAGAGGAAAGTGTAGCCGATTTCAATTAACTAAAAGACCAGGTAAAAATGCAAAAGTGGAAAAACTGTTCCAGTGCTGCTGGTAAGAGGCTAATCCGACGTATCTTGTGACGAGAAATCGAATGGTGCAAACCGCGTTGCTCTCCTACCAATACTTTTGGCTGTTGTGACAATTGAATGATCATTTATGTCATAATCACGTGCCCAGCAACGGCTCTTACTCCATGGAAACCAGGGAAATTTGCAATTTTTCAACAGCTGCTGATGCCTGGCTCAATTCCGCATCTTTTGGCACCTTATTCATGTGGGTCTGTGGTCAGTTGTACTTTATACAGTAGACTGTATCAAGTAACTTGTGTTTTTTATGTACAAATGGTGTGGTTTTTTTACACGTAGATAAAGACATTGAGATTGTCTTGGACTTAGAAATAAGACAATTGCTGGGTGAGTTAAATGGGCTTAGCCCAAAGATTTCAGGTCTTCTGGGCTACCGAAGGGCACATAACTTATAGTCAAAAGTTGAATATAGTAATGACCAGTCGCGATTGTACAGAGTACAGTGTAGCCGATTTCAATTAACAAAAAGACCAGGCAAAAATGCAAAAGTGGAAAAACTGTTCCAGTGCTGCTGGTAAGAGGCTAATCCGACGTATCTTGTGACGAGAAATCGAATGGTGCAAACCGCGTTGCTCTCCGACCAATACTTTTGGCTGTTGTGACAATTGAATGATCATTGATGTCATAATCATGTGCATACCAACGGCTCTTACTCCATGGAAACCAGGGAAATTTGCAATTTTTCAACAGCTGCCGATGCCTGGCTCAATTCCGCATCTTTTGGCACCTTACTGAAGTGGGTCAGTGTTAAGTTGTACTTTTTACAGCAGAATGTATCAAGTACCTTTTGATTTTTATGTACAAATGGTGTGGTTTTTCTACACGTAGATAAAGACATTGAGATTGTCTTGCACTTAGAAGTAAGACAAATCCTGGGTGAGTTAAATGGGCTTGGCCCAAAGAATTCAGGTCTTCTGGGCTACCGAAGGGCACATAACTTATAGTCAAAAGTTGAATATAGTAATGACCAGTCGCGATTGTACAGAGTACAGTGTAGCCGATTTCAATTAACAAAAAGACCAGGTAGAAATGCAAAAGTGGAAAAACTGTTCCAGTGCTGCTGGCAAGAGGCTAATCCGACGTATTTTGTGACGAGAAATCGAATGGTGCAATCCGCGTTGCTCTCCTACCAATACTTTTGGCTGTAGTGACAATTGAATGATCATTGATGTCATAATCACGTGCCCAGCAACGGCTCTTACTCCATGGAAACCAGGGAAATTTGCAATTTTTCAACAGCTGCCGATGCCTGGCCCGATTCCGCATCTTTTGGCACCTTATAAAAGTGGGTGAGTGTTTAGTTGTACTTTTTACAGCAGACTATATCAAGTACCTTGTTTTTTTTTATGTACAAATGGTGTGGTTTTTCTACACGTATATAAAGACATTGAGATTGTCTTGGACTTAGAAGTAAGACAATTGCTGGGTGAGTTAAATGGGCTTAGCCCAAAGATTTCAGGTCTTCTGGGCTACCGAAGGGCACATAACTTATAGTCAAAAGTTGAATATAGTAATGACCAGTCGCGATTGTACAGAGGAAAGTGTAGCCGATTTCAATTAACTAAAAGACCAGGTAAAAATGCAAAAGTGGAAAAACTGTTCCAGTGCTGCTGGTAAGAGGCTAATCCGACGTATCTTGTGACGAGAAATCGAATGGTGCAAACCGCGTTGCTCTCCTACCAATACTTTTGGCTGTTGTGACAATTGAATGATCATTTATGTCATAATCACGTGCCCAGCAACGGCTCTTACTCCATGGAAACCAGGGAAATTTGCAATTTTTCAACAGCTGCTGATGCCTGGCTCAATTCCGCATCTTTTGGCACCTTATTCATGTGGGTCTGTGGTCAGTTGTACTTTATACAGCAGACTGTATCAAGTAACTTGTGTTTTTTATGTACAAATGGTGTGGTTTTTTTACACGTAGATAAAGACATTGAGATTGTCTTGGACTTAGAAATAAGACAATTGCTGGGTGAGTTAAATGGGCTTAGCCCAAAGATTTCAGGTCTTCTGGGCTACCGAAGGGCACATAACTTATAGTCAAAAGTTGAATATAGTAATGACCAGTCGCGATTGTACAGAGTACAGTGTAGCCGATTTCAATTAACAAAAAGACCAGGCAAAAATGCAAAAGTGGAAAAACTGTTCCAGTGCTGCTGGTAAGAGGCTAATCCGACGTATCTTGTGACGAGAAATCGAATGGTGCAAACCGCGTTGCTCTCCGACCAATACTTTTGGCTGTTGTGACAATTGAATGATCATTTATGTCATAATCACGTGCACAGCAACGGCTCTTACTCCATGGAAACCAGGGAAATTTGCAATTTTTCAACAGCTACCGATGCCTGGCCCAATTCCGCATCTTTTGGCACCTTACTGAAGTGGGTCAGTGTTCAGTTGTACTTTTTACAGCAGACTGTATCAAGTACCTTGTGTTTTTCACGTTCAAATGGTGTGGTTTTTCTACACGTAGATAAAGACATTGAGATTGTCTTGGACTTAGAAGTAAGACAATTGCTGGGTGAGTTAAATGGGCTTGGCCCAAAGATTTCAGGTCTTCTGGGCTACCGAAGGGCACATAACTTATAGTCAAAAGTTGAATATAGTAATGACCAGTCGCGATTGTACAGAGTACAGTGTAGCCGGTTTCAATTAACAAAAAGACAAGGCAAACATGCAAAAGTGGAAAAAATGTTCCAGTACTGCTGGTAAGAGGCTAATCCGACGTATTTTATGACGAGAAATCGAATGGTGCAAACCGCGTTGCTCTCCGACCAATACTTTTGGCTGTAGGGACAATTGAATGATCATTGATGTCATAATCACGTGCATACCAACGGCTCTTACTCCATGGAAACCAGGGAAATTTGCAATTTTTCAACAGCTGCCGATGCCTGGCTCAATTCCGCATCTTTTGGCACCTTACTGAAGTGGGTCAGTGTTCAGTTGTACTTTTTACAGCAGACTGTATCAAGTACCTTGTGTTTTTCATGTACAAATGGTGTGGTTTTTCTACACGTAGATAAAGACATTGAGATTGTCTTGGACTTAGAAGTAAGGCAATTGCTGGGTGAGTTAAATGGGCTTAGCCCATAGATTTCAGGTCTTCTGGGCTACCGAAGGGCACATAACTTATAATCAAAAGTTGAATATAGTAATGACCAGTCGCGATTGTACAGAGTACAGTGTAGCCGATTTCAATTAACAAAAAGACCAGGTAAAAATGCAAAAGTGGAAAAAATGTTCCAGTGCTGCTGGCAAGAGGCTAATCCGACGTATTTTGTGACGAGAAATCGAATGGTGCAATCCGCGTTGCTCTCCGACCAATACTTTTGGCTGTAGTGACAATTGAATGATCATTGATGTCATAATCACGTGCACAGCAACGGCTCTTACTCCATGGAAACCAGGGAAATTTGCAATTTTTCAACAGCTGCCGATGCCTGGCTCAATTCCGCATCTTTTCGCACCTTACTGAAGTGGGTCAGTGTTCAGTTGTACTTTTTACAGCAGACTGTATCAAGTACCTTGTGTTTTTTATGTACAAATGGTCTGGTTTTTCTACACGTAGATAAAGACATTGAGATTGTCTTGGACTTAGAAGTAAGACAATTGCTGGGTGAGTTAAATGGGCTTAGCCCAAAGATTTGACGTCTTCTGGGCTACCGAAGGGCACATAACTTATAGTCAAAAGTTGAATATAGTAATGACCAGTCGCGATTGTACAGAGTACAGTGTAGCCGGTTTCAATGAACAAAAAGACCAGGCAAAAATGCAAAAGTGGAAAAACTGCTCCAGTGCTGCTGGTAAGAGGCTAGTCCGACGTATCTTGTGACGAGAAATCGAATGGTGCAAACCGCGTTGCTCTCCTACCAATACTTTTGGCTGTTGTGACAATTGAATGATCATTTATGTCATAATCACGTGCCCAGCAACGGCTCTTACTCCATGGAAACCAGGGAAATTTGCAATTTTTCAACAGCTGCCGATGCCTGGCTCAATTCCGCATCTTTTGGCACCTTATTCATGTGGGTCTGTGGTCAGTTGTACTTTATACAGCAGACTGTATCAAGTACCTTGTGTTTTTTATGTACAAATGGTGTGGTTTTTCTACACGTAGATAAAGACATTGAGATTGTCTTGCACTTAGAAGTAAGACAATTGCTGGGTGAGTTAAATGGGCTTAGCCCAAAGATTTCGGGTCTTCTGGGCTACCGAAGGGCACATAACTTATAGTCAAAAGTTGAATATAGTAATGACCAGTCGCGATTGTACAGAGTACAGTGTAGCCGATTTCAATTAACAAAAAGACCAGGTAAAAGTGCAAAAGTGGAAAAACTGTTCCAGTGCTGCTGGTAAGAGGCTAATCCGACGTATTTTGTAACGAGAAAATCGAATGGTGCAAACCGCGTTGCTCTCCGACCAATACTTTTGCCTGTAGCGACAATTGAATGATCATTTATGTTATAATCACGTGCCCATCAACGGCTCTTACTCCATGGAAAGCAGGGATATTTGCAATATTTTAACAGCTGCCGATGCCTGGCCCAATCCCGCATCTTTTGGCACCTTATAAATGTGGGTCAGTGTTTAGTTGTACTTTTTACAGCAGACTGTATCAAGTACCTTGTGTTTTTTATGTACAAATGGTGTGGTTTTTTTACACGTAGATAAAGACATTGAGATTGTCTTGGACTTAGAAATAAGACAATTGCTGGGTGAGTTAAATGGGCTTAGCCCAAAGATTTGACGTCTTCTGGGCTACCGAAGGGCACATAACTTAAAGTCAAATGTTGAATATAGTAATGACCAGTCGCGATTGTACAGAGTACAGTGTAGCCGGTTTCAATTAACAAAAAGACCAGGTAAAAATGCAAAAGTGGAAAAACTGTTCCAGTGCTGCTGGCAAGAGGCTAATCCGACGTATTTTGTGACGAGAAATCGAATGGTGCAATCCGCGTTGCTCTCCTACCAATACTTTTGGCTGTAGTGACAATTGAATGATCATTGATGTCATAATCACGTGCCCAGCAACGGCTCTTACTCCATGGAAACCAGGGAAATTTGCAATTTTTCAACAGCTGCCGATGCCTGGCCCGATTCCGCATCTTTTGGCACCTTATAAAAGTGGGTGAGTGTTTAGTTGTACTTTTTACAGCAGACTATATCAAGTACCTTGTTTTTTTTTATGTACAAATGGTGTGGTTTTTCTACACGTATATAAAGACATTGAGATTGTCTTGGACTTAGAAGTAAGACAATTGCTGGGTGAGTTAAATGGGCTTAGCCCAAAGATTTCAGGTCTTCTGGGCTACCGAAGGGCACATAACTTATAGTCAAAAGTTGAATATAGTAATGACCAGTCGCGATTGTACAGAGGAAAGTGTAGCCGATTTCAATTAACTAAAAGACCAGGTAAAAATGCAAAAGTGGAAAAACTGTTCCAGTGCTGCTGGTAAGAGGCTAATCCGACGTATCTTGTGACGAGAAATCGAATGGTGCAAACCGCGTTGCTCTCCTACCAATACTTTTGGCTGTTGTGACAATTGAATGATCATTTATGTCATAATCACGTGCCCAGCAACGGCTCTTACTCCATGGAAACCAGGGAAATTTGCAATTTTTCAACAGCTGCTGATGCCTGGCTCAATTCCGCATCTTTTGGCACCTTATTCATGTGGGTCTGTGGTCAGTTGTACTTTATACAGCAGACTGTATCAAGTAACTTGTGTTTTTTATGTACAAATGGTGTGGTTTTTTTACACGTAGATAAAGACATTGAGATTGTCCTTGGACTTAGAAATAAGACAATTGCTGGGTGAGTTAAATGGGCTTAGCCCAAAGATTTCAGGTCTTCTGGGCTACCGAAGGGCACATAACTTATAGTCAAAAGTTGAATATAGTAATGACCAGTCGCGATTGTACAGAGTACAGTGTAGCCGATTTCAATTAACAAAAAGACCAGGCAAAAATGCAAAAGTGGAAAAACTGTTCCAGTGCTGCTGGTAAGAGGCTAATCCGACGTATCTTGTGACGAGAAATCGAATGGTGCAAACCGCGTTGCTCTCCGACCAATACTTTTGGCTGTTGTGACAATTGAATGATCATTTATGTCATAATCACGTGCACAGCAACGGCTCTTACTCCATGGAAACCAGGGAAATTTGCAATTTTTCAACAGCTACCGATGCCTGGCCCAATTCCGCATCTTTTGGCACCTTACTGAAGTGGGTCAGTGTTCAGTTGTACTTTTTACAGCAGACTGTATCAAGTACCTTGTGTTTTTCACGTTCAAATGGTGTGGTTTTTCTACACGTAGATAAAGACATTGAGATTGTCTTGGACTTAGAAGTAAGACAATTGCTGGGTGAGTTAAATGGGCTTGGCCCAAAGATTTCAGGTCTTCTGGGCTACCGAAGGGCACATAACTTATAGTCAAAAGTTGAATATAGTAATGACCAGTCGCGATTGTACAGAGTACAGTGTAGCCGGTTTCAATTAACAAAAAGACAAGGCAAACATGCAAAAGTGGAAAAAATGTTCCAGTACTGCTGGTAAGAGGCTAATCCGACGTATTTTATGACGAGAAATCGAATGGTGCAAACCGCGTTGCTCTCCGACCAATACTTTTGGCTGTAGGGACAATTGAATGATCATTGATGTCATAATCACGTGCATACCAACGGCTCTTACTCCATGGAAACCAGGGAAATTTGCAATTTTTCAACAGCTGCCGATGCCTGGCTCAATTCCGCATCTTTTGGCACCTTACTGAAGTGGGTCAGTGTTCAGTTGTACTTTTTACAGCAGACTGTATCAAGTACCTTGTGTTTTTCATGTACAAATGGTGTGGTTTTTCTACACGTAGATAAAGACATTGAGATTGTCTTGGACTTAGAAGTAAGGCAATTGCTGGGTGAGTTAAATGGGCTTAGCCCATAGATTTCAGGTCTTCTGGGCTACCGAAGGGCACATAACTTATAATCAAAAGTTGAATATAGTAATGACCAGTCGCGATTGTACAGAGTACAGTGTAGCCGATTTCAATTAACAAAAAAGACCAGGTAAAAATGCAAAAGTGGAAAAAATGTTCCAGTGCTGCTGGCAAGAGGCTAATCCGACGTATTTTGTGACGAGAAATCGAATGGTGCAATCCGCGTTGCTCTCCGACCAATACTTTTGGCTGTAGTGACAATTGAATGATCATTGATGTCATAATCACGTGCACAGCAACGGCTCTTACTCCATGGAAACCAGGGAAATTTGCAATTTTTCAACAGCTGCCGATGCCTGGCTCAATTCCGCATCTTTTCGCACCTTACTGAAGTGGGTCAGTGTTCAGTTGTACTTTTTACAGCAGACTGTATCAAGTACCTTGTGTTTTTTATGTACAAATGGTCTGGTTTTTCTACACGTAGATAAAGACATTGAGATTGTCTTGGACTTAGAAGTAAGACAATTGCTGGGTGAGTTAAATGGGCTTAGCCCAAAGATTTGACGTCTTCTGGGCTACCGAAGGGCACATAACTTATAGTCAAAAGTTGAATATAGTAATGACCAGTCGCGATTGTACAGAGTACAGTGTAGCCGGTTTCAATGAACAAAAAGACCAGGCAAAAATGCAAAAGTGGAAAAACTGCTCCAGTGCTGCTGGTAAGAGGCTAGTCCGACGTATCTTGTGACGAGAAATCGAATGGTGCAAACCGCGTTGCTCTCCTACCAATACTTTTGGCTGTTGTGACAATTGAATGATCATTTATGTCATAATCACGTGCCCAGCAACGGCTCTTACTCCATGGAAACCAGGGAAATTTGCAATTTTTCAACAGCTGCCGATGCCTGGCTCAATTCCGCATCTTTTGGCACCTTATTCATGTGGGTCTGTGGTCAGTTGTACTTTATACAGCAGACTGTATCAAGTACCTTGTGTTTTTTATGTACAAATGGTGTGGTTTTTCTACACGTAGATAAAGACATTGAGATTGTCTTGCACTTAGAAGTAAGACAATTGCTGGGTGAGTTAAATGGGCTTAGCCCAAAGATTTCGGGTCTTCTGGGCTACCGAAGGGCACATAACTTATAGTCAAAAGTTGAATATAGTAATGACCAGTCGCGATTGTACAGAGTACAGTGTAGCCGATTTCAATTAACAAAAAGACCAGGTAAAAGTGCAAAAGTGGAAAAACTGTTCCAGTGCTGCTGGTAAGAGGCTAATCCGACGTATTTTGTAACGAGAAAATCGAATGGTGCAAACCGCGTTGCTCTCCGACCAATACTTTTGCCTGTAGCGACAATTGAATGATCATTTATGTTATAATCACGTGCCCATCAACGGCTCTTACTCCATGGAAAGCAGGGATATTTGCAATATTTTAACAGCTGCCGATGCCTGGCCCAATCCCGCATCTTTTGGCACCTTATAAATGTGGGTCAGTGTTTAGTTGTACTTTTTACAGCAGACTGTATCAAGTACCTTGTGTTTTTTATGTACAAATGGTGTGGTTTTTTTACACGTAGATAAAGACATTGAGATTGTCTTGGACTTAGAAATAAGACAATTGCTGGGTGAGTTAAATGGGCTTAGCCCAAAGATTTGACGTCTTCTGGGCTACCGAAGGGCACATAACTTAAAGTCAAATGTTGAATATAGTAATGACCAGTCGCGATTGTACAGAGTACAGTGTAGCCGGTTTCAATTAACAAAAAGACCAGGCAAAAATGCGAAAGTGGAAAAACTGTTCCAGTGCTACTAGTAAGAGACTAATTTGACGTATTTTGTGACGAGAAATCGAATGGTGCAATCCGCGTTGCTCTCCGACCAATACTTTTGGCTGTAGCGACAATTGAATGATCATTTATGTCATAATCACGTGCGTAGCAACGGCTCTTACTCCATGGAAACCAGGGAAATTTGCAATTTTTCAACAGCTGCCGATGCCTGGCTCAATTCCGCATCTTTTGGCACCTTACTGAAGTGGGTCAGTGTTCAGTTGTACTTTTTACAGCAGACTGTATCAAGTACCTTGTGTTTTTCATGTACAAATGGTGTGGTTTTTCTACACGTAGATAAAGACATTGAGATTGTCTTCGACTTAGAAGTAAGACAATTGCTGGGTGAGTTAAATGGGCTTAGCCCAAAGATTTCAGGTCTTCTGGGCTACCGAAGGGCACATAACATATAGTCAAAAGTTGAATATAGTAATGACCAGTCGCGATGGTACATAGTACAGTGTAGCCGATTTCAATTAACAAAAAGACCAGGTAAAAATGCAAAATTCGAAAAATTGTTCCAGTGCTGCTGGTAAGAGGCTAATCCGACGTATTTTGTGACGACAAATCGAATGGTGCAATCCGCGTTGCTCTCCGACCAATACTTTTGGCTGTGGTGACAATTGAATGATCATTTAAGTCATAATCACGTGCCCAGCAACGGCTTTTACTCCATGGAAACCAGGGAAATTTGCAATTTTTCAACAGCTGCCGATGCCTGGCCCAATTCCGCATCTTTTGGCACCTTACTGAAGTGGGTCAGTGTTCAGTTGTACTTTTTACAGCAGACTGTATCAAGTACCTTGTGTTTTTCACGTTCAAATGGTGTGGTTTTTCTACACGTAGATAAAGACATTGAGATTGTCTTGGACTTAGAAGTAAGACAATTGCTGGGTGAGTTAAATGGGCTTGGCCCAAAGATTTCAGGTCTTCTGGGCTACCGAAGGGCACATAACTTATAGTCAAAAGTTGAATATAGTAATGACCAGTCGCGATTGTACAGAGTACAGTGTAGCCGGTTTCAATTAACAAAAAGACCAGGCAAACATGCAAAAGTGGAAAAAATGTTCCAGTACTGCTGGTAAGAGGCTAATCCGACGTATTTTATGACGAGAAATCGAATGGTGCAAACCGCGTTGCTCTCCGACCAATACTTTTGGCTGTAGGGACAATTGAATGATCATTGATGTCATAATCACGTGCATACCAACGGCTCTTACTCCATGGAAACCAGGGAAATTTGCAATTTTTCAACAGCTGCCGATGCCTGGCTCAATTCCGCATCTTTTGGCACCTTACTGAAGTGGGTCAGTGTTCAGTTGTACTTTTTACAGCAGACTGTATCAAGTACCTTGTGTTTTTCATGTACAAATGGTGTGGTTTTTCTACACGTAGATAAAGACATTGAGATTGTCTTGGACTTAGAAGTAAGGCAATTGCTGGGTGAGTTAAATGGGCTTAGCCCATAGATTTCAGGTCTTCTGGGCTACCGAAGGGCACATAACTTATAATCAAAAGTTGAATATAGTAATGACCAGTCGCGATTGTACAGAGTACAGTGTAGCCGATTTCAATTAACAAAAAGACCAGGTAAAAATGCAAAAGTGGAAAAACTGTTCCAGTGCTGCTGGCAAGAGGCTAATCCGACGTATTTTGTGACGAGAAATCGAATGGTGCAATCTGCGTTGCTCTCCGACCAATACTTTTGGCTGTAGTGACAATTGAATGATCATTGATGTCATAATCACGTGCACAGCAACGGCTCTTACTCCATGGAAACCAGGGAAATTTGCAATTTTTCAACAGCTGCCGATGCCTGGCTCAATTCCGCATCTTTTGGCACCTTACTGAAGTGGGTCAGTGTTCAGTTGTACTTTTTACAGCAGACTGTATCAAGTACCTTGTGTTTTTTATGTACAAATGGTCTGGTTTTTCTACACGTAGATAAAGACATTGAGATTGTCTTGGACTTAGAAGTAAGACAATTGCTGGGTGAGTTAAATGGGCTTAGCCCAAAGATTTGACGTCTTCTGGGCTACCGAAGGGCACATAACTTATAGTCAAAAGTTGAATATAGTAATGACCAGTCGCGATTGTACAGAGTACAGTGTAGCCGATTTCAATTAACAAAAAGACGAGGCAAAAATGCAAAAGTGGAAAAACTGCTCCAGTGCTGCTGGTAAGAGGCTAATCCGACGTATTTTGTGACGAGAAATCGAATGGTGCAAACCGCGTTGCTCTCCGACCAATACTTTTGCCTGTAGTGACAATTGAATGATCATTGATATCATAATCACGTGCACAGCAACGGCTCTTACTCCATGGAAACCATTGATATTTGCAATTTTTCAACAGCTGCCGATGCCTGGCTCAATTCCGCATCTTTTGGCACCTTACTGAAGTGGGTCAGTGTTCAGTTGTATTTTTTACAGCAGACTGTATCAAGTACCTTGTGTTTTTCACGTACAAATGGTGTGGTTTTTCTACACGTAGATAAAGATATTAAGATTGTCTTGGACTTAGAAGTAAGACAATTGCTGGGTGAGTTAAATGGGCTTGGCCCAAAGATTTCAGGTCTTCTGGGCTACCGAAGGGCACATAACTTATAGTCAAAAGTTGAATATAGTAATGACCAGTCGCGATTGTACAGAGGAAAGTGTAGCCGATTTCAATTAACAAAAAGACCAGGTAAAAATGCAAAAGTGGAAAAACTGTTCCAGTGCTGCTGGTAAGAGGCTAATCCGACGTATCTTGTGACGAGAAATCGAATGGTGCAAACCGCGTTGCTCTCCTACCAATACTTTTGGCTGTTGTGACAATTGAATGATCATTTATGTCATAATCACGTGCCCAGCAACGGCTCTTACTCCATGGAAACCAGGGAAATTTGCAATTTTTCAACAGCGGCTGATGCCTGGCTCAATTCCGCATCTTTTGGCACCTTATTCATGTGGGTCTGTGGTCAGTTGTACTTTATACAGCAGACTGTATCAAGTAACTTGTGTTTTTTATGTACAAATGGTGTGGTTTTTCTACACGTAGATAAAGACATTGAGATTGTCTTGCACTTAGAAGTAAGACAATTGCTGGGTGAGTTAAATGGGCTTAGCCCAAAGATTTCAGGTCTTCTGGGCTACCGAAGGGCACATAACTTATAGTCAAAAGTTGAATATAGTAATGACCAGTCGCGATTGTACAGAGTACAGTGTAGCCGATTTCAATTAACAAAAAGACCAGGTAAAAATGCAAAAGTGGAAAAACTGTTCCAGTGCTGCTGGTAAGAGGCTAATCCGACGTATTTTGTAACGAGAAAATCGAATGGTGCAAACCGCGTTGCTCTCCGACCAATACTTTTGCCTGTAGCGACAATTGAATGATCATTTATGTTATAATCACGTGCCCATCAACGGCTCATACTCCATGGAAACCAGGGATATTTGCAATATTTTAACAGCTGCCGATGCCTGGCCCAATCCCGCATCTTTTGGCACCTTATAAATGTGGGTCAGTGTTTAGTTGTACTTTTTACACCACACTGTATCAAGTACCTTGTGTTTTTTATGTACAAATGGTGTGGTTTTTTTACACGTAGATAAAGACATTGAGATTGTCTTGGACTTAGAAATAAGACAATTGCTGGGTGAGTTAAATGGGCTTAGCCCAAACATTTGACGTCTTCTGGGCTACCGAAGGGCACATAACTTAAAGTCAAATGTTGAATATAGTAATGACCAGTCGCGATTGTACAGAGTACAGTGTAGCCGGTTTCAATTAACAAAAAGACCAGGGAAAAATGCAAAAGTGGAAAAACTGTTCCAGTGCTACTAGTAAGAGACTAATTTGACGTATTTTGTGACGAGAAATCGAATGGTGCAATCCGCGTTGCTCTCCGACCAATACTTTTGTCTGTAGCGACAATTGAATGATCATTTATGTCATAATCACGTGCGTAGCAACGGCTCTTACTCCATGGAAACCAGGGAAATTTGCAATTTTTCAACAGCTGCCGATGCCTGGCTCAATTCCGCATCTTTTGGCACCTTACTGAAGTGGGTCAGTGTTCAGTTGTACTTTTTACAGCAGACTGTATCAAGTACCTTGTGTTTTTCATGTACAAATGGTGTGGTTTTTCTACACGTAGATAAAGACATTGAGATTGTCTTGGACTTAGAAGTAAGACAATTGCTGGGTGAGTTAAATGGGCTTAGCCCAAAGATTTCAGGTCTTCTGGGCTACCGAAGGGCACATAACATATAGTCAAAAGTTGAATATAGTAATGACCAGTCGCGATGGTACATAGTACAGTGTAGCCGATTTCAATTACCAAAAAGACCAGGTAAAAATGCAAAATTCGAAAAATTGTTCCAGTGCTGCTGGTAAGAAGCTAATCCGACGTATTTTATGACGACAAATCGAATGGTGCAATCCGCGTTGCTCTCCGACCAATACTTTTGGCTGTGGTGACAATTGAATGATCATTTAAGTCATAATCACGTGCCCAGCAACGGCTCTTACTCCATGGAAACCAGGGAAATTTCCAATTTTTCAACAGCTGCCTATACCTGGCTCAATTCCGCATCTTTTGGCACCTTATTCATGTGGGTCTGTGGTCAGTCGTACTTTTTACAGCAGACTGTATCAAGTACCTTGTGTTTTTTTATGTACAAATGGTCTGGTTTTTCTACACGTAGATAAAGACACTGAGATTGTCTTGGACTTAGAAGTAAGACAGTTGCTGGGTGAGTTAAATGGGCTTAGCCCAAAGATTTCAGGTCTTCTGGGCTACAGAAGGGCACATAACTTATAGTCAAAAGTTGAATACAGTAATGACCAGTCGCGATTGTACAGAGTACAGTGTAGCCGATTTCAATTAACAAAAAGATCAGGCAAAAATGCAAAAGTGGAAAAACTGTTCCAGTGCTGCTGGTAAGAGGCTAATCCGACGTATTTTGTGACGAGAAATCGAATGGTACAAACCGCGTTGCTCTCCGACCAATACTTTTGGCTGTAGCGACACTTCAAATATTATTGATGTCATAATCACGTGCCCAGCAACGGCTCTTACTCCATGGAAACCAGGGATATTTGCAATTTTTTAACAGCTGCCGATGCCTGGCCCAATTCCGCATCTTTTGGCACCTTATAAATGTGGGTCAGTGTTAAGTTGTACTTTTTACAGCAGACTGTATCAAGTACCTTGTGTTTTTCATGTACAAATGGTGTGGTTTTTCTACACGCAGATAAAGACATTGAGATTGTCTTGGACTTAGAAGTAAGACAATTGCTGGGTGAGTTAAATGGGCTTGGCCCAAAGATTTCAGGTCTTCTGGGCTACTGAAGGGCACATAACTTATAGTCAAAAGTTGAATATAGTAATGACCAGTCGCGAATGTACAGAGTACAGTGTAGCCGGTTTCAATTAACAAAAAGACCAGGCAAAAATGCAAAAGTGGAAAAACTGTTCCAGTGCTGCTGGTAAGAAGCTAATCCGACGTATTTTATGACGAGAAATCGAATGGTGCAAATCGCGTTGTTCTCAGACCAATACTTTTGGCTGTAGTGACAATTGAATGATCATTGATGTCATAATCATGTGCATACCAACGGCTCTTACTCCATGGAAACCAGGGAAATTTGCAATTTTTCAACAGCTGCCGATGCCTGGCTCAATTCCGCATCTTTTGGCACCTTACTGAAGTGGGTCAGTGTTAAGTTGTACTTTTTACAGCAGAATGTATCAAGTACCTTTTGATTTTTATGTACAAATGGTGTGGTTTTTCTACACGTAGATAAAGACATTGAGATTGTCTTGCACTTAGAAGTAAGACAAATCCTGGGTGAGTTAAATGGGCTTGGCCCAAAGAATTCAGGTCTTCTGGGCTACCGAAGGGCACATAACTTATAGTCAAAAGTTGAATATAGTAATGACCAGTCGCGATTGTACAGAGTACAGTGTAGCCGATTTCAATTAACAAAAAGACCAGGTAGAAATGCAAAAGTGGAAAAACTGTTCCAGTGCTGCTGGCAAGAGGCTAATCCGACGTATTTTGTGACGAGAAATCGAATGGTGCAATCCGCGTTGCTCTCCTACCAATACTTTTGGCTGTAGTGACAATTGAATGATCATTGATGTCATAATCACGTGCCCAGCAACGGCTCTTACTCCATGGAAACCAGGGAAATTTGCAATTTTTCAACAGCTGCCGATGCCTGGCCCAATTCCGCATCTTTTGGCACCTTATAAAAGTGGGTGAGTGTTTAGTTGTACTTTTTACAGCAGACTATATCAAGTACCTTGTTTTTTTTTATGTACAAATGGTGTGGTTTTTCTACACGTATATAAAGACATTGAGATTGTCTTGGACTTAGAAGTAAGACAATTGCTGGGTGAGTTAAATGGGCTTAGCCCAAAGATTTCAGGTCTTCTGGGCTACCGAAGGGCACATAACTTATAGTCAAAAGTTGAATATAGTAATGACCAGTCGCGATTGTACAGAGGAAAGTGTAGCCGATTTCAATTAACAAAAAGACCAGGTAAAAATGCAAAAGTGGAAAAACTGTTCCAGTGCTGCTGGTAAGAGGCTAATCCGACGTATCTTGTGACGAGAAATCGAATGGTGCAAACCGCGTTGCTCTCCTACCAATACTTTTGGCTGTTGTGACAATTGAATGATCATTTATGTCATAATCACGTGCCCAGCAACGGCTCTTACTCCATGGAAACCAGGGAAATTTGCAATTTTTCAACAGCTGCTGATGCCTGGCTCAATTCCGCATCTTTTGGCACCTTATTCATGTGGGTCTGTGGTCAGTTGTACTTTATACAGCAGACTGTATCAAGTAACTTGTGTTTTTTATGTACAAATGGTGTGGTTTTTTTACACGTAGATAAAGACATTGAGATTGTCTTGGACTTAGAAATAAGACAATTGCTGGGTGAGTTAAATGGGCTTAGCCCAAAGATTTCAGGTCTTCTGGGCTACCGAAGGGCACATAACTTATAGTCAAAAGTTGAATATAGTAATGACCAGTCGCGATTGTACAGAGTACAGTGTAGCCGATTTCAATTAACAAAAAGACCAGGTAAAAATGCAAAAGTGGAAAAACTGTTCCAGTGCTGCTGGTAAGAGGCTAATCCGACGTATCTTGTGACGAGAAATCGAATGGTGCAAACCGCGTTGCTCTCCGACCAATACTTTTGGCTGTTGTGACAATTGAATGATCATTTATGTCATAATCACGTGCCCAGCAACGGCTCTTACTCCATGGAAACCAGGGAAATTTGCAATTTTTCAACAGCTACCGATGCCTGGCCCAATTCCGCATCTTTTGGCACCTTACTGAAGTGGGTCAGTGTTCAGTTGTACTTTTTACAGCAGACTGTATCAAGTACCTTGTGTTTTTCACGTTCAAATGGTGTGGTTTTTCTACACGTAGATAAAGACATTGAGATTGTCTTGGACTTAGAAGTAAGACAATTGCTGGGTGAGTTAAATGGGCTTGGCCCAAAGATTTCAGGTCTTCTGGGCTACCGAAGGGCACATAACTTATAGTCAAAAGTTGAATATAGTAATGACCAGTCGCGATTGTACAGAGTACAGTGTAGCCGGTTTCAATTAACAAAAAGACCAGGCAAACATGCAAAAGTGGAAAAAATGTTCCAGTACTGCTGGTAAGAGGCTAATCCGACGTATTTTATGACGAGAAATCGAATGGTGCAAACCGCGTTGCTCTCCGACCAATACTTTTGGCTGTAGGGACAATTGAATGATCATTGATGTCATAATCACGTGCATACCAACGGCTCTTACTCCATGGAAACCAGGGAAATTTGCAATTTTTCAACCGCTGCCGATGCCTGGCTCAATTCCGCATCTTTTGGCACCTTACTGAAGTGGGTCAGTGTTCAGTTGTACTTTTTACAGCAGACTGTATCAAGTACCTTGTGTTTTTCATGTACAAATGGTGTGGTTTTTCTACACGTAGATAAAGACATTGAGATTGTCTTGGACTTAGAAGTAAGGCAATTGCTGGGTGAGTTAAATGGGCTTAGCCCATAGATTTCAGGTCTTCTGGGCTACCGAAGGGCACATAACTTATAATCAAAAGTTGAATATAGTAATGACCAGTCGCGATTGTACAGAGTACAGTGTAGCCGATTTCAATTAACAAAAGGACCAGGTAAAAATGCAAAAGTGGAAAAACTGCTCCAGTGCTGCTGGTAAGAGGCTAGTCCGACGTATCTTGTGACGAGAAATCGAATGGTGCAAACCGCGTTGCTCTCCTACCAATACTTTTGGCTGTTGTGACAATTGAATGATCATTTATGTCATAATCACGTGCCCAGCAACGGCTCTTACTCCATGGAAACCATGGAAATTTGCAATTTTTCAACAGCTGCCGATGCCTGGCTCAATTCCGCATCTTTTGGCACCTTATTCATGTGGGTCTGTGGTCAGTTGTACTTTATACAGCAGACTGTATCAAGTACCTTGTGTTTTTTATGTACAAATGGTGTGGTTTTTTTACACGTAGATAAAGACATTGAGATTGTCTTGGACTTAGAAATAAGACAATTGCTGGGTGAGTTAAATGGGCTTAGCCCAAAGATTTGACGTCTTCTGGGCTACCGAAGGGCACATAACTTAAAGTCAAATGTTGAATATAGTAATGACCAGTCGCGATTGTACAGAGTACAGTGTAGCCGGTTTCAATTAACAAAAAGACCAGGCAAAAATGCGAAAGTGGAAAAAACTGTTCCAGTGCTACTAGTAAGAGACTAATTTGACGTATTTTGTGACGAGAAATCGAATGGTGCAATCCGCGTTGCTCTCCGACCAATACTTTTGGCTGTAGCGACAATTGAATGATCATTTATGTCATAATCACGTGCGTAGCAACGGCTCTTACTCCATGGAAACCAGGGAAATTTGCAATTTTTCAACAGCTGCCGATGCCTGGCTCAATTCCGCATCTTTTGGCACCTTACTGAAGTGGGTCAGTGTTCAGTTGTACTTTTTACAGCAGACTGTATCAAGTACCTTGTGTTTTTCATGTACAAATGGTCTGGTTTTTCTACACGTAGATAAAGACATTGAGATTGTCTTGGACTTAGAAGTAAGACAATTGCTGGGTGAGTTAAATGGGCTTAGCCCAAAGATTTCAGGTCTTCTGGGCTACCGAAGGGCACATAACATATAGTCAAAAGTTGAATATAGTAATGACCAGTCGCGATGGTACATAGTACAGTGTAGCCGATTTCAATTAACAAAAAGACCAGGTAAAAATGCAAAATTCGAAAAATTGTTCCAGTGCTGCTGGTAAGAGGCTAATCCGACGTATTTTGTGACGACAAATCGAATGGTGCAATCCGCGTTGCTCTCCGACCAATACTTTTGGCTGTGGTGACAATTGAATGATCATTTAAGTCATAATCACGTGCCCAGCAACGGCTTTTACTCCATGGAAACCAGGGAAATTTGCAATTTTTCAACAGCTGCCGATGCCTGGCCCAATTCCGCATCTTTTGGCACCTTACTGAAGTGGGTCAGTGTTCAGTTGTACTTTTTACAGCAGACTGTATCAAGTACCTTGTGTTTTTCACGTTCAAATGGTGTGGTTTTTCTACACGTAGATAAAGACATTGAGATTGTCTTGGACTTAGAAGTAAGACAATTGCTGGGTGAGTTAAATGGGCTTGGCCCAAAGATTTCAGGTCTTCTGGGCTACCGAAGGGCACATAACTTATAGTCAAAAGTTGAATATAGTAATGACCAGTCGCGATTGTACAGAGTACAGTGTAGCCGGTTTCAATTAACAAAAAGACCAGGCAAACATGCAAAAGTGGAAAAAATGTTCCAGTACTGCTGGTAAGAGGCTAATCCGACGTATTTTATGACGAGAAATCGAATGGTGCAAACCGCGTTGCTCTCCGACCAATACTTTTGGCTGTAGGGACAATTGAATGATCATTGATGTCATAATTACGTGCATACCAACGGCTCTTACTCCATGGAAACCAGGGAAATTTGCAATTTTTCAACAGCTGCCGATGCCTGGCTCAATTCCGCATCTTTTGGCACCTTACTGAAGTGGGTCAGTGTTCAGTTGTACTTTTTACAGCAGACTGTATCAAGTACCTTGTGTTTTTCATGTACAAATGGTGTGGTTTTTCTACACGTAGATAAAGACATTGAGATTGTCTTGGACTTAGAAGTAAGGCAATTGCTGGGTGAGTTAAATGGGCTTAGCCCATAGATTTCAGGTCTTCTGGGCTACCGAAGGGCACATAACTTATAATCAAAAGTTGAATATAGTAATGACCAGTCGCGATTGTACAGAGTACAGTGTAGCCGATTTCAATTAACAAAAAGACCAGGTAAAAATGCAAAAGTGGAAAAACTGTTCCAGTGCTGCTGGCAAGAGGCTAATCCGACGTATTTTGTGACGAGAAATCGAATGGTGCAATCTGCGTTGCTCTCCGACCAATACTTTTGGCTGTAGTGACAATTGAATGATCATTGATGTCATAATCACGTGCACAGCAACGGCTCTTACTCCATGGAAACCAGGGAAATTTGCAATTTTTCAACAGCTGCCGATGCCTGGCTCAATTCCGCATCTTTTGGCACCTTACTGAAGTGGGTCAGTGTTCAGTTGTACTTTTTACAGCAGACTGTATCAAGTAATTTGTGTTTTTTATGTACAAATGGTCTGGTTTTTCTACACGTAGATAAAGACATTGAGATTGTCTTGGACTTAGAAGTAAGACAATTGCTGGGTGAGTTAAATGGGCTTAGCCCAAAGATTTGACGTCTTCTGGGCTACCGAAGGGCACATAACATATAGTCAAAAGTTGAATATAGTAATGACCAGTCGCGATTGTACAGAGTACAGTGTAGCCGGTTTCAATGAACAAAAAGACCAGGCAAAAATGCAAAAGTGGAAAAACTGCTCCAGTGCTGCTGGTAAGAGGCTAATCCGACGTATTTTGTAACGAGAAAATCGAATGGTGCAAACCGCGTTGCTCTCCGACCAATACTTTTGCCTGTAGCGACAATTGAATGATCATTTATGTTATAATCACGTGCCCATCAACGGCTCTTACTCCATGGAAAGCAGGGATATTTGCAATATTTTAACAGCTGCCGATGCCTGGCCCAATCCCGCATCTTTTGGCACCTTATAAATGTGGGTCAGTGTTTAGTTGTACTTTTTACAGCAGACTGTATCAAGTACCTTGTGTTTTTTATGTACAAATGGTGTGGTTTTTTTACACGTAGATAAAGACATTGAGATTGTCTTGGACTTAGAAATAAGACAATTGCTGGGTGAGTTAAATGGGCTTAGCCCAAAGATTTGACGTCTTCTGGGCTACCGAAGGGCACATAACTTAAAGTCAAATGTTGAATATAGTAATGACCAGTCGCGATTGTACAGAGTACAGTGTAGCCGGTTTCAATTAACAAAAAGACCAGGCAAAAATGCAAAAGTGGAAAAACTGCTCCAGTGCTGCTGGTAAGAGGCTAGTCCGACGTATCTTGTGACGAGAAATCGAATGGTGCAAACCGCGTTGCTCTCCGACCAATACTTTTGGCTGTTGTGACAATTGAATGATCATTTATGTCATAATCACGTGCCCAGCAACGGCTCTTACTCCATGGAAACCAGGGAAATTTGCAATTTTTCAACAGCTGCCGATGCCTGGCTCAATTCCGCATCTTTTGGCACCTTATTCATGTGGGTCTGTGGTCAGTTGTACTTTATACAGCAGACTGTATCAAGTACCTTGTGTTTTTTATGTACAAATGGTGTGGTTTTTCTACACGTAGATAAAGACATTGAGATTGTCTTGCACTTAGAAGTAAGACAATTGCTGGGTGAGTTAAATGGGCTTAGCCCAAAGATTTCAGGTCTTCTGGGCTACCGAAGGGCACATAACTTATAGTCAAAAGTTGAATATAGTAATGACCAGTCGCGATTGTACAGAGTACAGTGTAGCCGATTTCAATTAACAAAAAGATCAGGTAAAAATGCAAAAGTGGAAAAACTGTTCCAGTGCTGCTGGTAAGAGGCTAATCCGACGTATTTTGTAACGAGAAAATCGAATGGTGCAAACCGCGTTGCTCTCCGACCAATACTTTTGCCTGTAGCGACAATTGAATGATCATTTATGTCATAATCACGTGCGTAGCAACGGCTCTTACTCCATGGAAACCAGGGAAATTTGCAATTTTTCAACAGCTGCCGATGCCTGGCTCAATTCCGCATCTTTTGGCACCTTACTGAAGTGGGTCAGTGTTCAGTTGTACTTTTTACAGCAGACTGTATCAAGTACCTTGTGTTTTTCATGTACAAATGGTGTGGTTTTTCTACACGTAGATAAAGACATTGAGATTGTCTTCGACTTAGAAGTAAGACAATTGCTGGGTGAGTTAAATGGGCTTAGCCCAAAGATTTCAGGTCTTCTGGGCTACCGAAGGGCACATAACATATAGTCAAAAGTTGAATATAGTAATGACCAGTCGCGATGGTACATAGTACAGTGTAGCCGATTTCAATTAACAAAAAGACCAGGTAAAAATGCAAAATTCGAAAAATTGTTCCAGTGCTGCTGGTAAGAGGCTAATCCGACGTATTTTGTGACTACAAATCGAATGGTGCAATCCGCGTTGCTCTCCGACCAATACTTTTGGCTGTGGTGACAATTGAATGATCATTTAAGTCATAATCACGTGCCCAGCAACGGCTCTTACTCCATGGAAACCAGGGAAATTTGCAATTTTTCAACAGCTGCCTATACCTGGCTCAATTCCGCATCTTTTGGCACCTTATTCATGTGGGTCTGTGGTCAGTCGTACTTTTTACAGCAGACTGTATCAAGTACCTTGTGTTTTTTATGTACAAATGGTCTGGTTTTTCTACACGTAGATAAAGACACTGAGATTGTCTTGGACTTAGAAGTAAGACAATTGCTGGGTGAGTTAAATGGGCTTAGCCCAAAGATTTCAGGTCTTCTGGGCTACAGAAGGGCACATAACTTATAGTCAAAAGTTGAGTATAGTAATGACCAGTCGCGATTGTACAGAGTACAGTGTAGCCGATTTCAATTAACAAAAAGATCAGGCAAATATGCAAAAGTGGAAAAACTGTTCCAGTGCTGCTGGTAAGAGGCTAATCCGACGTATTTTGTGACGAGATATCGAATGGTACAAACCGCGTTGCTCTCCGACCAATACTTTTGGCTGTAGCGACACTTCAAATATTATTGATGTCATAATCACGTGCCCAGCAACGGCTCTTACTCCATGGAAACCAGGGATATTTGCAATTTTTTAACAGCTGCCGATGCCTGGCCCAATTCCGCATCTTTTGGCACCTTATAAATGTGGGTCAGTGTTAAGTTGTACTTTTTACAGCAGACTGTATCAAGTACCTTGTGTTTTTCATGTACAAATGGTGTGGTTTTTCTACACGCAGATAAAGACATTGAGATTGTCTTGGACTTAGAAGTAAGACAATTGCTGGGTGAGTTAAATGGGCTTGGCCCAAAGATTTCAGGTCTTCTGGGCTACTGAAGGGCACATAACTTATAGTCAAAAGTTGAATATAGTAATGACCAGTCGCGAATGTACAGAGTACAGTGTAGCCGGTTTCAATTAACAAAAAGACCAGGCAAAAATGCAAAAGTGGAAAAACTGTTCCAGTGCTGCTGGTAAGAGGCTAATCCGACGTATTTTATGACGAGAAATCGAATGGTGCAAACCGCGTTGTTCTCAGACTAATACTTTTGGCTGTAGTGACATTTGAATGATCATTGATGTCATAATCATGTGCATACCAACGGCTCTTACTCCATGGAAACCAGGGAAATTTGCAATTTTTCAACAGCTGCCGATGCCTGGCTCAATTCCGCATCTTTTGGCACCTTACTGAAGTAGGTCAGTGTTAAGTTGTACGTTTTACAGCAGAATGTATCAAGTACCTTTTGATTTTTATGTACAAATGGTGTGGTTTTTCTACACGTAGATAAAGACATTGAGATTGTCTTGCACTTAGAAGTAAGACAATTGCTGGGTGAGTTAAATGGGCTTAGCCCAAATATTTCAGGTCTTCTGGGCTACCGAAGGGCACATAACTTATAGTCAAAAGTTGAATATAGTAATGACCAGTCGCGATTGTACAGAGTACAGTGTAGCCGATTTCAATTAACAAAAAGACCAGGTAGAAATGTAAAAGTGGAAAAACTGTTCCAGTGCTGCTGGCAAGAGGCTAATCCGACGTATTTTGTGACGAGAAATCGAATGGTGCAATCCGCGTTGCTCTCCTACCAATACTTTTGGCTGTAGTGACAATTGAATGATCATTGATGTCATAATCACGTGCCCAGCAACGGCTCTTACTCCATGGAAACCAGGGAAATTTGCAATTTTTCAACAGCTGCCGATGCCTGGCCCAATTCCGCATCTTTTGGCACCTTATAAAAGTGGGTCAGTGTTTAGTTGTACTTTTTATAGCAGACTATATCAAGTACCTTGTTTTTTTTTATGTACAAATGGTGTGTTTTTTCTACACGTATATAAAGACATTGAGATTGTCTTGGACTTAGAAGTAAGACAATTGCTGGGTGAGTTAAATGGGCTTAGCCCAAAGATTTCAGGTCTTCTGGGCTACCGAAGGGCACATAACTTATAGTCAAAAGGTGAATATAGTAATGACCAGTCGCGATGGTACATAGTACAGTGTAGCCGATTTCAATTAACAAAAAGACCAGGCAAAAATGCAAAAGTGGAAAAAATACTCCAGTGTTGCTGGTAAGAGGCTAATCCGACGTATTTTGTGACGAGAAATCGAATGGTGCAAACCGCGTTGCTCTCCGACCAAGACTTTTGGCTGTAGTGACAATTGAATGATCATTGATGTCATAATCATGTGCATACCAACGGCTCTTACTCCATGGAAACCAGGGAAATTTGCAATTTTTCAACAGCTACCGATGCCTGGCCCAATTCCGCATCTTTTGGCACCTTACTGAAGTGGGTCAGTGTTCAGTTGTACTTTTTACAGCAGACTGTATCAAGTACCTTGTGTTTTTCACGTACAAATGGTGTGGTTTTTCTACACGTAGATAAAGACATTGAGATTGTCTTGGACTTAGAAGTAAGACAATTGCTGGGTGAGTTAAATGGGCTTGGCCCAAAGAATTCAGGTCTTCTGGGCTACCGAAGGGCACATAACTTATAGTCAAAAGTTGAATATAGTAATGACCAGTCGCGATTGTACAGAGTACAGTGTAGCCGGTTTCAATTAACAAAATAACCAGGCAAACATGCAAAATTGGAAAAACTTTTCCAGTGCTGCTGGCAAGAGGAAAATCCGACGTATTTTGTGACGAGAAATCGAATGGTGCAAACTGCGTTGCTCTCCGACCAATACTTTTGGCTGTAGCGACAATTGAATAATCATTTATGTCATAATCACGTGCCCAGCAACGGCTCTTACTCCATGGAAACCAGGGAAATTTGCAATTTTTCAACAGCTGCCGATGCCTGGCTCAATTCCGCATCTTTTGGCACCTTACTGAAGTGGGTCAGTGTTCAGTTGTACTTTTTACAGCAGACTGTATCAAGTACCTTGTGTTTTTCATGTACAAATGGTGTGGTTTTTCTACACGTAGATAAAGACATTGAGATTGTCTTGGACTTAGAAGTAAGGCAATTGCTGGGTGAGTTAAATGGGCTTAGCCCATAGATTTCAGGTCTTCTGGGCTACCGAAGAGCACATAACTTATAATCAAAAGTTGAATATAGTAATGACCAGTCGCGATTGTACAGAGTACAGTGTAGCCGATTTCAATTAACAAAAAGACCAGGTAAAAATGCAAAAGTGGAAAAACTGTTCCAGTGCTGCTGGCAAGAGGCTAATCCGACGTATTTTGTGAGGAGAAATCGAATGGTGCAATCTGCGTTGCTCTCCGACCAATACTTTTGGCTGTAGTGACAATTGAATGATCATTGATGTCATAATCACGTGCACAGCAACGGCTCTTACTCCATGGAAACCAGGGAAATTTGCAATTTTTCAACAGCTGCCGATGCCTGACCCCATTCCGCATCTTTTGGCACCTTATAAATGTGGGTCAGTGTTTAGTTGTACTTTTTACAGCAGACTGTATCAAGTACCTTGTGATTTTTATGTACAAATGGTCTGGTTTTTCTACACGTAGATAAAGACATTGAGATTGTCTTGCACTTAGAAGTAACACAATTGCTGGGTGAGTTAAATGCGCTTAGCCCAAAGATTTCAGGTCTTCTGGGCTACCGAAGGGCACATAACTTATAGTCAAAAGTTGAATATAGTAATGACCAGTCGCGATTGTACAGAGTACAGTGTAGCCGGTTTCAATTAACAAAAAGACCAGGCAAAAATGCAAAAGTGGAAAAACTGTTCCAGTGCTGCTGGTAAGAGGCTAATCCGACGTATTTTGTGACGAGAAATCGAATGGTGCAAACCGCGTTGCTCTCCGACCAATACTTTTGGCTGTAGTGACAATTGAATGATCATTTATGTCATAATCACGTGCCCAGCAACGGCTCTTACTCCATGGAAACCAGGGATATTTGCAATTTTTCAACAGCTGCCGATGTCTGGCTCAATTCCGCATCTTTTGGCACCTTACTGTAGTGGGTCATTGTTCAGTTGTACTTTTTACAGCGGACTGTATCAAGTACCTTGTATTTTTCACGTACAAATGGTGTGGTTTTTCTACACGTAGATAAAGGCATTGAGATTGTCTTGCACTTAGAAGTAAGGCAATTGCTGGGTGAGTTAAATGGGCTTAGCCCAAAGATTTCAGGTCTTCTGGGCTACCGAAGGGCACATAACTTATAGTCAAAAGTTGAATATAGTAATGACCAGTCGCGATTGTACAGAGTACAGTGTAGCCGATTTCAATTAACAAAAAGATCAGGCAAAAATGCAAAAGTGGAAAAACTGTTCCAGTGCTGCTGGTAAGAGGCTAATCCGACGTATTTTGTGACGAGATATCGAATGGTACAAACCGCGTTGCTCTCCGACCAATACTTTTGGCTGTAGCGACACTTCAAATATCATTGATGTCATAATCACGTGCCCAGCAACGGCTCTTACTCCATGGAAACCAGGGATATTTGCAATTTTTTAACAGCTGCCGATGCCTGGCCCAATTCCGCATCTTTTGGCACCTTATAAATGTGGGTCAGTGTTAAGTTGTACTTTTTACAGCAGACTATATAAAGTACCTTGTGATTTTTATGTACAAATGGTGTGGTTTTTCTACACGTAGATAAAGACATTGAGATTGTCTTGGACTTAGAAGTAAGACAATTGCTGGGTGAGTTAAATGGGCTTGGCCCAAAGATTTCAGGTCTTCTGGGCTACTGAAGGGCACATAACTTATAGTCAAAAGTTGAATATAGTAATGACCAGTAGCGATTGTACAGAGTACAGTGTAGCCGGTTTCAATTAACAAAAAGACCAGGCAAAAATGCAAAAGTGGAAAAAAATGTTCCAGTGCTGCTGGTAAGAGGCTAATCCGACGTATTTTATGACGAGAAATCGAATGGTGCAAACCGCGTTGCTCTCCGACCAATACTTTTGGCTGTAGTGACAATTGAATGATCATTGATGTCATAATCATGTGCATACCAACGGCTCTTACTCCATGGAAACCAGGGAAATTTGCAATTTTTCAACAGCTGCCGATGCCTGGCTCAATTCCGCATCTTTTGGCACCTTACTGAAGTGGGTCAGTGTTAAGTTGTACTTTTTACAGCAGAATGTATCAAGTACCTTTTGATTTTTATGTACAAATGGTGTGGTTTTTCTACACGTAGATAAAGACATTGACATTGTCTTCGACTTAGAAGTAAGGCAATTGCTGGGTGAGTTAAATGGGCTTAGCCCAAAGATTTCAGGTCTTCTGGGCTACCGAAGGGCACATAACTTATAGTCAAAAGTTGAATATAGTAATGACCAGTCGCGATTGTACAGAGTACAGTGTAGCCGATTTCAATTAACAAAAAGACCAGGTAAAAATGCAAAAGTGGAAAAACTGTTCCAGTGCTGCTGGCAAGAGGCTAATCCGACGTATTTTGTGACGAGAAATCGAATGGTGCAATCCGCGTTGCTCTCCGACCAATACTTTTGGCTGTAGCGACAATTAAATAATCATTTATGTCATAATCACGTGCGTAGCAACGGCTCTTACTCCATGGAAACCAGGGAAATTTGCAATTTTTCAACAGCTGCCGATGCCTGGCTCAATTCCGCATCTTTTGGCACCTTACTGAAGTGGGTCAGTGTTCAGTTGTACTTTTTACAGCAGACTGTATCAAGTACCTTGTGTTTTTCATGTACAAATGGTGTGGTTTTTCTACACGTAGATAAAGACATTGAGATTGTCTTGCACTTAGAAGTAAGGCAATTGCTGGGTGAGTTAAATGGGCTTAGCCCAAAGATTTGACGTCTTCTGGGCTACCGAAGGGCACATAACTTATAGTCAAAAGTTGAATATAGTAATGACTAGTCGCGTTGGTACATAGTACAGTGTAGCCGATTTCAATTAACAAAAAGACCAGGTAAAAATGCAAAAGTGGAAAAACTGTTCCAGTGCTGCTGGCAAGAGGCTAATCCGACGTATTTTGTGACGAGAAATCGAATGGTGCAATTTGCGTTGCTCTCCGACCAATACTTTTGGCTGTAGTGACAATTGAATGATCATTGATGTCATAATCACGTGCACAGCAACGTCTCTTACTCCATGGAAACCAGGGAAATTTGCAATTTTTCAACAGCTGCCGATGCCTGACCCCATTCCGCATCTTTTGGCACCTTATAAATGTGGGTCAGTGTTTAGTTGTACTTTTTACAGCAGACTGTATCAAGTACCTTGTGATTTTTATGTACAAATGGTCTGGTTTTTCTACACGTAAATAAAGACATTGAGATTGTCTTGCACTTAGAAGTAACACAATTGCTGGGTGAGTTAAATGCGCTTAGCCCAAAGATTTCAAGTCTTCTGGGCTACCGAAGGGCACATAACTTATAGTCAAAAGTTGAATATAGTAATGACCAGTCGCGATTGTACAGAGTACAGTGTAGCCGGTTTCAATTAACAAAAAGACCAGGCAAAAATGCAAAAGTGGAAAAACTGTTCCAGTGCTGCTGGTAAGAGGCTAATCCGACGTATTTTGTAACGAGAAATCGAATGGTGCAAACCGCGTTGCTCTCCGACCAATACTTTTGGCTGTAGTGACAATTGAATGATCATTTATGTCATAATCACGTGCCCAGAAACGTCTCTTACTCCATGGAAACCAGGGAAATTTGCAATTTTTCAACAGCTGCTGATGCCTGGCTCAATTCCGAATCTTTTGGCACCTTACTGAAGTGGGTCAGTGTTCAGTTGTACTTTTTACAGCAGACTGTATCAAGTACCTTGTGTTTTTCATGTACAAATGGTGTGGTTTTTCTACACGTAGATAAAGACATTGAGATTGTCTTGCACTTAGAAGTAAGGCAATTGCTGGGTGAGTTAAATGGGCTTAGCCCAAAGATTTGACGTCTTCTGGGCTACCGAAGGGCACATAACTTATAGTCAAAAGTTGAATATAGTAATGACTAGTCGCGTTGGTACATAGTACAGTGTAGCCGATTTCAATTAACAAAAAGACCAGGTAAAAATGCAAAAGTGGAAAAACTGTTCCAGTGCTGCTGGCAAGAGGCTAATCCGACGTATTTTGTGACGAGAAATCGAATGGTGCAATTTGCGTTGCACTCCGACCAATACTTTTGGCTGTAGTGACAACTGAATGATCATTTATGTCATAATCACGTGCACAGCAACGTCTCTTACTCCATGGAAACCAGGGAAATTTGCAATTTTTCAACAGCTGCCGATGCCTGACCCCATTCCGCATCTTTTGGCACCTTATAAATGTGGGTCAGTGTTTAGTTGTACTTTTTACAGCAGACTGTATCAAGTACCTTGTGATTTTTATGTACAAATGGTCTGGTTTTTCTACACGTAAATAAAGACATTGAGATTGTCTTGCACTTAGAAGTAACACAATTGCTGGGTGAGTTAAATGCGCTTAGCCCAAAGATTTCAGGTCTTCTGGGCTACCGAAGGGCACATAACTTATAGTCAAAAGTTGAATATAGTAATGACCAGTCGCGATTGTACAGAGTACAGTGTAGCCGGTTTCAATTAACAAAAAGACCAGGCAAAAATGCAAAAGTGGAAAAACTGTTCCAGTGCTGCTGGTAAGAGGCTAATCCGACGTATTTTGTAACGAGAAATCGAATGGTGCAAACCGCGTTGCTCTCCGACCAATACTTTTGGCTGTAGTGACAATTGAATGATCATTTATGTCATAATCACGTGCCCAGAAACGTCTCTTACTCCATGGAAACCAGGGAAATTTGCAATTTTTCAACAGCTGCCGATGCCTGGCTCAATTCCGCATCTTTTGGCACCTTACTGAAGTGGGTCAGTGTTCAGTTGTACTTTTTACAGCAGACTGTATCAAGTACCTTGTGTTTTTTATGTACAAATGGTGTGGTTTTTCTACACGCAGATAAAGACATTGAGATTGTCTTGGACTTAGAAGTAAGACAATTGCTGGGTGAGTTAAATGGGCTTGGCCCAAAGATTTCAGGTCTTCTGGGCTACCGAAGGGCACATAACTTATAGTCAAAAGTTGAATATAGTAATGACCAGTCGCGATTGTACAGAGTACAGTGTAGCCGGTTTCAATTAACAAAAAGACCAGGCAAACATGCAAAAGTGGAAAAAATGTTCCAGTACTGCTGGTAAGAGGCTAATCCGACGTTTTTATGACGAGAAATCGAATGGTGCAAACCGCGTTGCTCTCCGACCAATACTTTTGGCTGTAGGGACAATTGAATGATCATTGATGTCATAATCACGTGCATACCAACGGCTCTTACTCCATGGAAACCAGGGAAATTTGCAATTTTTCAACAGCTGCCGATGCCTGGCTCAATTCCGCATCTTTTGGCACCTTACTGAAGTGGGTCAGTGTTCAGTTGTACTTTTTACAGCAGACTGTATCAAGTACCTTGTGTTTTTCATGTACAAATGGTGTGGTTTTTTCTACACGTAGATAAAGACATTGAGATTGTCTTGGACTTAGAAGTAAGGCAATTGCTGGGTGAGTTAAATGGGCTTAGCCCATAGATTTCAGGTCTTCTGGGCTACAGAAGGGCACATAACTTATAATCAAAAGTTGAATATAGTAATGACCAGTCGCGATTGTACAGAGTACAGTGTAGCCGATTTCAATTAACAAAAAGACCAGGTAAAAATGCAAAAGTGGAAAAACTGTTCCAGTGCTGCTGGCAAGAGGCTAATCCGACGTATTTTGTGACGAGAAATCGAATGGTGCAATCCGCGTTGCTCTCCGACCAATACTTTTGGCTGTAGCGACAATTAAAGTATCATTTATGTCATAATCACGTGCGTAGCAACGGCTCTTACTCCATGGAAACCAGGGAAATTTGCAATTTTTCAACAGCTGCCGATGCCTGGCTCATTTCCGCATCTTTTGGCACCTTACTGAAGTGGGTCAGTGTTCAGTTGTACTTTTTACAGCAGACTGTATCAAGTACCTTGTGTTTTTCATGTACAAATGGTGTGGTTTTTCTACACGTAGATAAAGACATTGAGATTGTCTTGCACTTAGAAGTAAGGCAATTGCTGGGTGAGTTAAATGGGCTCAGCCCAAAGATTTGACGTCTTCTGGGCTACCGAAGGGCACATAACTTATAGTCAAAAGTTGAATATAGTAATGACCAATCGCGTTGGTACATAGTACAGTGTAGCCGATTTCAATTAACAAAAAGACCAGGTAAAAATGCAAAATTGGAAAAACTGTTCCAGTGCTGCTGGCAAGAGGAAAATCCGACGTATTTTGTGACGAGAAATCGAATGGTGCAATCCGCGTTGCTCTCCGACCAATACTTTTGGCTGTAGCGACAATTGAATAATCATTGATGTCATAATCACGTGCGTAGCAACGGCTCTTACTCCATGGAAACCAGGGAAATTTGAATTTTTCAACAGCTGCCGATGCCTGGCTCAATTCCGCATCTTTTGGCACCTTACTGAAGTGGGTCAGTGTTTAGTTGTACTTTTTACAGCAGACTGTATCAAGTACCTTGTGTTTTTTATGTACAAATGGTGTGGTTTTTCTACACGTAGATAAGACATTGACATTGTCTTCGACTTAGAAGTAAGGCAATTGCTGGGTGAGTTAAATGGGCTTAGCCCATAGATTTCAGGTCTTCTGGGCTACCGAAGGGCACATAACTTATAATCAAAAGTTGAATATAGTAATGACCAGTCGCGATTGTACAGAGTACAGTGTAGCCGATTTCAATTAACAAAAAGACCAGGCAAAAATGCAAAAGTGGAAAACTGTTCCAGTGCTGCTGGCAAGAGGCTAATCCGACGTATTTTGTGACGAGAAATCGAATGGTGCAATCTGCGTTGCTCTCGACCAATACTTTTGGCTGTAGTGACAATTGAATGATCATTGATGTCATAATCACGTGCACAGCACGGCTCTTACTCCATGGAAACCAGGGAAATTTGCAATTTTTCAACAGCTGCCGATGCCTGACCCCATTCCGCATCTTTTGGCACCTTATAATGTGGGTCAGTGTTTAGTTGTACTTTTACAGCAGACTGTATCAAGTACCTTGTGAATTTTATGTACAAATGGTCTGGTTTTTCTACACGTAAATAAAGACATTGAGATTCTCTTGCACTTACAAGAAACACAATTGCTGGGTGAGTTAAATGCGCTGAGCCCAAAGATTTCAGGTCTTCTGGGCTACCGAAGGGCACATAACTTATAGTCAAAAGCTGAATATAGTAATGACCAGTCGCGATTGTACAGAGTACAGTGTAGCCGGTTTCAATTAACAAAAAGACCAGGCAAAAATGCAAAAAGTGGAAAAACTGTTCCAGTGCTGCTGGTAAGAGGCTAATCCGAAGTATTTTGTAACGAGAAATCGAATGGTGCAAACCGCGTTGCTCTCCGACCAATACTTTTGGCTGTAGTGACAATTGAATGATCATTTATGTCATAATCACGTGCCCAGAAACGTCTCTTACTCCATGGAAACCAGGGAAATTTGCAATTTTTCAACAGCTGCCGATGCCTGGCTCAATTCCGCATCTTTGGCACCTTACTGAAGTGGGTCAGTGTTCAGTTGTACTTTTTACAGCAGACTGTATCAAGTACCTTTTGATTTTTATGTACAAATGGTGTGGTTTTTCTACACGTAGATAAAGACATTGAGATTGTCTTGGACTTAGAAGTAAGACAATTGCTGGGTGAGTTAAATGGGCTTAGCCCAAAGATTTGACGTCTTCTGGGCTACCGAAGGGCACATAACTTATAGTCAAAAGTTGAATATAGTAATGACCAGTGGCGATTGTACATAGTACAGTGTAGCCGATTTCAATTAACAAAAAGACCAGGCAAAAATGCAAAAGTGGAAAAGCTGTTCCAGTGCTGCTGGTAAGCGGCCAATCCGACGTATTTTGTGACGAGAAATCGAATGGTGCAAACCGCGTTGCTCTCCGACCAATACTTTTGGCTGTAGTGACAATTGAATGATCATTTATGTCATAATCACGTGCCCAGCAACGCTCTTACTCCATGGAAACCAGGGATATTTTCAATTTTTCAACAGCTGCCGATGCCTGGCTCAATTCCGCATCTTTTGGCACCTTACTGTAGTGGGTCAGTGTTCAGTTGTACTTTTTACAGCAGACTGTATCAAGTACCTTGTGTTTTTCACGTACAAATGGTGTGGTTTTTCTACACGTAGATAAGGCATTGAGATTGTCTTGCACTTAGAAGTAAGGCAATTGCTGGGTGAGTTAAATGGGCTTAGCCCAAAGATTTCAGGTCTTCTGGCTACCGAAGGGCACATAACTTATAGTCAAAAGTTGAATATAGTAATGACCAGTCGCGATTGTACAGAGTACAGTGTAGCCGATTTCAATTAACAAAAAGATCAGGCAAAAATGCAAAAGTGGAAAAACTGTTCCAGTGCTGCTGGTAAGAGGCTAATCCGACGTATTTTGTGATGAGAAATCAAATGGTGCAAACCGCGTTGCTCTCCGACCAATACTTTTGCTGTAGCGACACTTCAAATATCATTGATGTCATAATCACGTGCCCAGCAACGGCTCTTACTCCATGGAAACCAGGGATATTTGCAATTTTTTAACAGCTGCCGATGCCTGGCCCAATTCCGCATCTTTTGGCACCTTATAAATGTGGGTCAGTGTTAAGTTGTACTTTTTACAGCAGACTGTATCAAGTACCTTGTGATTTTTATGTACAAAATGGTGTGGTTTTACTACACGTAGATAAAGACATTGAGATTGTCTTGCACTTAGAAGTAAGACAATTGCTGGGTGAGTTAAATGGGCTTGGCCCAAAGAATTCAGGTCTTCTGGGCTACCGAAGGGCACATAACTTATAGTCAAAAGTTGAATATAGTAAATGGACCAGTCGCGATTGTAACAGTGTACCAGTGTAGCCGGTTTCAATTAACAAAAAGACCAGGCAAAAATGCAAAAGTGGAAAAACTGTTCCAGTGCTGCTGGTAAGAGGCTAATCCGACGTATTTTGTGACGAGAAATCGAATGGTGCAATCCGCGTTGCTCTCCGAGCAATACTTTTGGCTGTAGCGACAATTAAATAATCATTTATGTCATAATCACGTGCCCAGCAACGGCTCTTACTCCACGGAAACCAGGGAAATTTGCAATTTTTCAACAGCTGCCAATGCCTGGCTCAATTCCGCATCTTTTGGCACCTTACTGAAGTGGGTCAGTGTTCAGTTGTACTTTTTACAGCAGACTGTATCAAGTACCTTGTGTTTTTCATGTACAAATGTGTGGTTTTTCTACACGTAGATAAAGACATTTAGATTGTCTTCGACTTAGAAGTAAGACAATTGCTGGGTGAGTTAAATGGGCTTGGCCCAAAGATTTGACGTCTTCTGGGCTACCGAAGGGCACATAACTTATAGTCAAAAGTTGAATATAGTAATGACCAGTAGCGATTGTACAGAGTACAGTGTAGCCGATTTCAATTAACAAAAAGACCAGGCAAAAATGCAAAAGTGGAAAAACTGTTCCAGTGCTGCTGGTAAGAGGCTAATCCGACGTATTTTGTGACGAAATATCGAATGGTACAAACCGCGTTGCTCTCCGACTAATACTTTTGGCTGTTGTGACAATTGAATGATCATTTATGTCATAATCACGTGCCCAGCAACGGCTCTTACTCCATGGAAACCAGGGAAATTTGCAATTTTTCAACAGCTGCCGATGCCTGGCTCAATTCCGCATCTTTTGGCACCTTACTGAAGTGGGTCAGTGTTCAGTTGTACTTTTTACAGCAGACTGTATCAAGTACCTTGTGTTTTTCACGTACAAATGGTGTGGTTTTTCTACACGTAGATAAAGACATTGAGATTGCCTTGGACTTAGAAGTAAGACAATTGCTGGGTGAGTTAAATGGGCTTAGCCCAAAGATTTGACGTCTTCTGGGCTACCGAAGGGCACATAACTTATAGTCAAAAGTTGAATATAGTAATGACCAGTCGCGATTGTACAGAGTACAGTGTAGCCGATTTCAATTAACAAAAAGACCAGGCAAAAATGCAAAAGTGGAAAAACTGTTCCAGTGCTCCTGGCAAGAGGCTAATCCGACGAATTTTGTGACGAGAAATTAAATGGTGCAAACCGCGTTGCTCTCCGACCAATACTTTTGGCTGTAGCGACACTTCAAATATCACTGATGTCATAATCACGTGCCCAGCAACGGCTCTTACACCATGGAAACCAGGGAAATTTGCAATTTTTAACAGCTGCCGATGCCTGGCCCACTTCCGCATCTTTTGGCACCTTATAAATGTGGGTCAGTGTTAAGTTGTACTTTTTACAGCAGACTGTATCAAGTACCTTTTGATTTTTATGTACAAATGGTGTGGTTTTACTACACGTAGATAAAGACATTGAGATTGTCTTGGACTTAGAAGTAAGACAATTGCTGGGTGAGTTAAATCGGCTTGGTCCAAGAAATTCAGGTCTTCTGGGCTACTGAAGGGCACATAACTTATAGTCAAAAGTTGAATATAGTAATGACCAGTCGCGATTGTACAGTGTACAGTGTAGCCGGTTTCAATTAACAAAAAGACCAGGCAAAAATGCAAAAGTGGAAAAAAATGTTCCAGTGCTGCTGGTAAGAAGCTAATCCGACGTATTTTATGACGAGAAATCGAATGGTGCAAACCGCGTTGCTCTCCGACAAATACGTTTGGCTGTAGTGACATTTGAATGATCATTGATGTCATAATCTTGTGCATACCAACGGCTCTTACTCCATGGAAACCAGGGAAATTTGCAATTTTTCAACAGCTGCCGATGCCTGGCTCAATTCCGCATCTTTTGGCACCTTACTGAAGTGGGTCAGTGTTAAGTTGTACTTTTTACAGCAGAATGTATCAAGTACCTTTTGATTTTTATGTACAAATAGGGTGGTTTTTCTACACGTAGATAAAGACATTGAGATTGTCTTGGACTTAGAAGTAAGACAATTTCTGGGTGAGTTAAATGGCCTTGGCCCAAAGATTTCAGGTCTTCTGGGCTACCGAAGGGCACATAACTTATAGTTAAAAGTTGAATATAGTAATGACCAGTCGCGATTGTACAGAGTACAGTGTAGCCGATTTCAATTAACAAAAAGACCAGGTAAAAATGCAAAAGTGGAAAAACTGTTCAGTGCTGCTGGCAAGAGGCTAATCCGACGTATTTTGTGACGAGAAATCGAATGGTGCAATCCGCGTTGCTCTCCGACCAATACTTTTGGCTGTAGTGACAATTAAATAATCATTTATGTCATAATCACGTGCGTAGCAACGGCTCTTACTCCATGGAAACCAGGGAAATTTGCAATTTTTCAACAGCTGCCGATGCCTGGCTCAATTCCGCATCTTTTGGCACCTTACTGAAGTGGGTCAGTGTTCAGTTGTACTTTTTACAGCAGACTGTATCAAGTACCTTGTGTTTTTCATGTACAAATGGTGTGGTTTTTCTACACGTAGATAAAGACACTGAGATTGTCTTGGACTTAGAAGTAACACAATTGCTGGGTGAGTTAAATGGGCTTGGCCAAAGATTTCAGGTCTTCTGGGCTACCGAAGGGCACATAACTTATAGTCAAAAGTTGAATATAGTAATGACCAGTCGCGATTGTACAGAGTACAGTGTAGCCGATTTCAATTAACAAAAAGATCAGGCAAAAATGCAAAAGTGGAAAAACTGTTCCAGTGCTGCTGGTAAGAGGCTAATCCGACGTATTTTGTGATGAGAAATCAAATGGTGCAAACCGCGTTGCTCTCCGACCAATACTTTTGGCTGTAGCGACACTTCAAATATCATTGATGTAATAATCACGTGCCCAGCAACGGCTCTTACTCCATGGAAAACAGGGATATTTGCAATTTTTTAACAGCTGCCGATGCCTGGCCCAATTCCACATCTTTTGGCACCTTATAAATGTGGGTCAGTGTTAAGTTGTACTTTTTACAGCAGACTGTATCAAGTACCTTGTAATTTTTATGTACAAATGGTGTGGTTTTACTACACGTAGATAAAGACATTGAGATTGTCTTGCACTTAGAAGTAAGACAATTGCTGGGTGAGTTAAATGGGCTTAGCCCAAAGATTTCAGGTCTTCTGGGCTACCGAAGGGCACATAACTTATAGTCAAAAGTTGAATATAGTAATGACCAGTCGCGATTGTACAGTGTACAGTGTAGCCGGTTTCAATTAACAAAAAGACCCAGGCAAAAATGCAAAAGTGGAAAAACTGTTCCAGTGCTGCTGGCAAGAGGCTAATCCGACGTATTTTGTGACGAGAAATCGAATGGTGCAATCCGCGTTGCTCTCCGAGCAATACTTTTGGCTGTAGCGACACTTCAAATATCATTGATGTCATAATCACGTGACCAGCAACGGCTCTTACTCCATGGAAACCAGGGATATTTGCAATTTTTCAACAGCTGCCGATGCCTGGCTCAATTCCGCATCTTTTGGCACCTTACTGAAGTGGGTCAGTGTTCAGTTGTACTTTTTACAGCAGACTGTATCAAGTACCGTGTGTTTTTCATGTACAAATGGTGTGGTTTTTCTACACGTAGATAAAGACATTGAGATTGTCTTGGACTTAGAAGTAACACAATTGCTGGGTGAGTTAAATGGGCTTGGCCCAAAGATTTCAGGTCTTCTGGGCTACCGAAGGGCACATAACTTATAGTCAAAAGTTGAATATAGTAATGACCAGTCGCGATTGTACAGAGTACAGTGTAGCCGATTTCAATTAACAAAAAGACCAGGTAAAAATGCAAAAGTGGAAAAACTGTTCCAGTACTGCTGGCAAGAGGCTAATCCGACGTATTTTGTGACGAGAAATCGAATGGTGCAATCCGCGTTGCTCTCCGACCAATACTTTTGGCTGTATGGACAATTGAATGATTATTGATGTCATAATCACGTGCATACCAACGGCTCTTACTCCATGGAAACCAGGGAAATTTGCAATTTTTCAACAGCTGCCGATGCCTGGCTCAATTCCACATCTTTAGCACTTTACTGAAGTGGGTCAGTGTTAAGTTGTACTTTTTACAGCAGAATGTATCAAGTACCTTTTGATTTTTATGTACAAATGGTGTGGTTTTTCT